>NW_025783887.1:0-29768 GCF_021130785.1 Homalodisca vitripennis
TATAACAAAATTAAAGATTTTTCTACAATGAGTTAGTATAAAATACACAAACTAAATGTTTTAATGTATGTTTTAGCTAGCATTAAAAATTGATAAAAATGTTATAGAAAATGAACCCAAATATAATTATGAAAATGCATGCCTAGAGATCAAAAATATTTTGAAAGTAGGAAACTAAGATTTTTTAATGAAATTATGTCATACCAGAATTAATATTAAAATATACCTCAAATATTTCAACTATTCAATCTGTTAAATGCTACAAAGAAAATATTATTATTAAAGAAAAGTAATAAATTATTGAGTTATTACAGTTATGACACCTCTGTTTCTACATTCACAACCGTAGACAACAAATCCCGAGACCAACAAAAAGCAACGTGACGAACATCAAAATATTATTTTTCAGTTTTGCTCTAAATACGGTCATAAACCAGCGGAATGGGTTGTTTTACTCGTAAATGGCAATATGAATGTTGCCACACAATCCAGTCCGTCCCTGCTATTGCCATACAACCGATGCTCTACCTCACAGTTATTTGTGACAAAGCTACTGGAGCAATATAAAATATCGATCTATTGCTACGGAATACGCACAATAGGTTTTCATAGTTTAACTTACCCGTACCCTTACAGTAGTTAATGTAATTTGGACACACATTAATGTAAAGAGACAAAATGATACAACAGACAAAGTATTGGGTTATACCGTACTGAAAAATTTTATTCGTCACGCAAAGATTTACATGTATAGCAATGACTTAGTTTTTAATAAAATATCACGCTAAAGAAGTTCGAAAAAATAATAACTTCTTACCTTAAAATATTAAGGTAAGAAGTTATTATTTTTACCTTATACCTTTTACCTTTTACGCAATAGCGACAGCACTTAACGTTAACTTGTGACATTTGCAAGGTGTAAAAAAGAGATGCGATAATAAATCATCCCTTCCTGTCCAACAAGTGTCAACAGATTTCCCGACATTATGGTGACGGCCTCGTATAAACCGAATAAGTTGACATTTCTTAACGCGGAGATATCTTGACAAATTTGCTTTGGCATGTCTTGTAGATTTCTTGCTTTGCTTGCTGCGTTGTATTTGCAATAAATTATATAATTGAATTTTAAATAAATACTATAATTACATACTATATTACATAATTACATCTAATAGATATACTTTATCTAATAATACTACTACAGAAAAAGAAAACATAAACATTAGACCTTTTCAGTTTAAAAAAAATCAATAAAAATTGGGAAACAAAACAGGTTATTTTTGAAATCATAAATATTTTTGTTGTTAAGGGATGTAACTGTGATAGAAGAAAGCTCCAACGTGAAAGAGTTTATTGAAGTTTCACAAAGTGGTAAATTATCAATAGTATTACTTAATTCATTCATGGCCTCCAGGGAATAAAAATGTAGAGAAGTAGGAGAGTTGCTAAAGAAGATAGTGTATTAGCGATACAAGATATGACATGGTAGGCTATTGGAGATGATATGTCTCAAATTTGATGAGTTGTAGAACACTTCAAGAAACTCATTTTTAGATTTATCAAATATAGTATTTTTTAATCTATAATTTCATCTTATAATGTTGCGAACATATGTATTCGTATCAATCAATGTTAATTAAAAATAGATACGTTAGTTAAGTAAAATGGCAATACACGACAAGCAGTTTAAATTTAGATTTTAAATGCTAAGGCAGCAGCAAATTGATTTTTATCTGTTGGTTGAGTTGCAGATTGGTGAAGAAAACTATGAAATGTATTATTTCAAAGATGAACTTTACATAAAATCTAAGACAATATTTTGAAAAAATGTTCAGTAATTCAAAGTATAAATACAACTTATTACAGGTACAATGTTATATTTCAGATTAAATCAGTACACGACGTATTAACAAAGTAAACAACCGAAACATAAATCCTTATAAACAATGTAAGAGAAGAGTTTTTGGTCATCCACGATATGTGAAACAAGTCAACCGACAAAACCAATATATGATTTATACAGTCGTCTTCCCTATTTTATGCTTTCGTAAGAATATTCTCCATGATGTAATACTTTATATAGTGCGCCATGTTCAGCTTTGTATTGAAGTAGAATGTATTCACCTCTTTTACTTGGTATATATATATATATATATATATATATTATTTCCTTCCTCGAAAACAATCTTGAAATAAAATTAGTTATATATGACGCATTATTGGTTCATTCTTATAAACTTGTAAAGTTTGAAATGGAAACTTAAAAATTCATTAAACACATGATATAGTTTACTCAATAAGCGGTGGATAGCTGTTCGGGCAGAAATTCAACTATTATTTGTATACAAATGAGATATTGTCAAGAATTTTATATTCCGATATTTTAAACAACTCCGTACATTGGAAATAAATAGCCGTTATTGAAAAACATGATTTACCAGTCCATACGACCATTGAGAATGTATTGAGGTCATTGGATGACTGATTTCGAGTCTAATATTGTGTTATAAAAACTGATCTCATTGAAAGTGTCATGATTTTTCTCCCAGTCTTCATAACTGATATTTCCACCTATGTAAACAATAATTCTGATATTATACACTATGTATAGGTAATATATTACGAATATAACGTACCGTCGTTTGATAAAAAGCAAACAGTTGAGGTTGTTTGGAAACAGAGGAGAAGATCTTGATGAAGAAGTACAAGAACTTAAAAAACTGAAATTATTGTAAATGATATTGGTCATACGAGTACAATAGAGAAATACGGAGTTTTCCAATGAAAATAAAACAATATGAGAGAAGAGGATGAGTAAGGATGGCTGGTAGTTTATGTGATAATTTTCTTAATATGTATTAATTCGAACCAATTAGTGCAAGTGGAGGAAGGTTTTAAGTACTTTTAAAAATGTTAGAGATGTAGCCACTAAAAGTGTTTTATAATAATAACATAATATTAATAAAACTTGTATCACTTTTAATCTTTTATTTTACGTACGATGTACATTTCGGAATCATTGATTCCATCTTCAGGTACAAATAAGGTTAAGTTAAAATAAATAATTAAAATCAATTTGTCATGTGTTTTTTACTACCTTGGTGGCTAAATTTGTTGTATTTAATTTTATGTGAGATCATTCATTGTATATTGTTTTAAAAGTCTATCGAATAATAAATTTTTTGTTAGAAAATCTTTGTCATTTAATAATATATTATGATTTAATTTTGGCACTTTTGTAAATTTCAAAATGTTCTAAAGTGGAATAAATAAGCGACTTTTTTTGCTTGTGTGTAAAAATTTCAAGATTGTTTTCGATGTTAGTGTATGTATGGCCGGTGTTGTTTAAATGGTCTGCATATTTTGAATTTGATGATGTTTTCAATGCTTTTTATGTGTTCATTAAATCTAATTTTGAATGATCGGCCAGTTTGTCCAATATAGTGGGATTGACAATCGTTGCAATTTTAATTTGTATACTCCACTATTGTTGAATTTTGAATTTTGATTTTGGTTTGTTGAATTGCTTTTGTTTTTTGATTAAAAGTCCAAGGTTGTTCGATGTTTTGAATGCCAATTGATATCCTTGTTTATAAAATGATTTGTTGATTTTGTGACAATCTTTACCAAGGTAGTCTGATTGAATGTATTTGATATTTCTTTCTTCTTTTCTTCTTATTTTCTTTCTTTTTGTAATTCTTCAATAATATATCAATCTTGCTTGGTTTATATCCATTATTTTGGGCTATGTATTTAATAATGTTTAATTCTTTATAAAAATCTTCATTTGTCATTGGAATTTTGTGTAATCTGTCGATCAATGATTTGAATGCAGCCATTTTTTGGTGATATGGGTGATTCGATGAGGAAGGAATAACTAAATCTGTGTATGTCGGTTTTCTGTAAATTTTGAAATTGTGTTTTTTTGTTGATCTTGGTTATAGTCAAATCAAGGTAGTTTATTGCATTAATTTCTTCAATTTCACTGGTAAAATTTAGATTATGATGGATTTGGTTTAAGTAGTTTTTGAATATGTCTATTTGTCTTTCATTTCCTTTGAATAGACAATATTATATCATCAACGTATCTGTAATAATAAATTATTTGTGTTAGATGTTTGTTTTTATCGCTTAGTATGAATTTGTCTTCTATGTTGTCAAGGAATATGTCAGCCAATAATCCGGATTAGTGGTGATCCCATTGGTAATCCTTCATGTTGTATGTAGTAATTGTTGTTAAATGTAAAGTAATTTTTGTCTTAGAGTTACTTTTGTGAGTTCAAGTATTTCTTCAATTTCTTGTGTGTTTAGAATGTTCTGTTCTGTTAAATTATTTTTAATTATAAGCATTGTTTCTTGGATTGGAACATTTGTGTATAAATTTGTTATATCGAAGGATACAAACTTACTATTGATTGGTATATCTATATAATTAATTTTGTTTACTAGGTCAATGCTGTTTTTTCAGTCTTATGTCAGTTTTTAAATTTGTAATGTTCTTTAATTTTGCTGTCCAAGTATTTTGCTAAATTATAAGAAGGAGCATTTTGAAAATTTACTAATGGTCTTATTGGGTATGTTTTCTTTGTGAATTTTTGGCAAACCTTTGAGGATTGGTGCAGAAGGCTTCAATCATTTTTAATTCCTGTTTTTTGTTATTCGGAAAAATATGATTAATTTTGTTTATGCATTTCTTGATATCTTTTTGAAAGGATTCTGTAGGATCATTATTTAGTTTTGTAATATTGTTATTAGAAATAAAGTTGTCTATTTTATCTGTATAATCAGTTTTGTTTAAAATTACAATTGAGTTACCTTTGTCAGCTTTACATATAATCAAATTATCATCTTCAATTTTGTTGTTTATTGATTTTATGCTTTGCCAATCATTTTTGTTTTGTATTTTGTTCTCTATGTTAAGGTTAGGACTTTTCTGAATTTTTTCTATTGTTTGATCGACTAACACTCTTGATTGATTTTTGTTTGTCTGCTGGTAAACTTGTAATTACTGTTTCACTATTCAGTATCAGTTTCCTTATATAATCTTTTATTATTTGTTTGGTGTAAATTATATTTCAAGTCCTTTGTTAAGAAGTTCTGTTTCATTTTTTGTAAATGTAGTATTTGATTTGTTAATAATACGTGGGTGGAATTTTGTATCAGGGGGTAAATCAATTACTGGTTCTGTAGGATATTGAGTACATTTGAGTTGATTGAGTTTCTTCTCAATTCTTTCTTTCTTTATTATTTTTTTATTTTCTATTCTTTGATCTATATTGTCAAATAATTCAAAAAGTTGTTGAGGGTATAAGAGATTTGCTAGATTGAGATGAGTTATCATATAGCAGCTTATTTAATGTATGTTTTTTCTTGTAAAGTTCATCTATTTCTGTATTTAACCATGATCTCTCAGCAGTAATTTTGGCTTTGGTAGCTGCTTTCGATTTACAATTTATTTTGACATTTACGAATTTTGGAATAAGATGGTGTTTTAAGCATTGTTTATTGAAATGAATGTCCAATGATATGTTGTGTATTTTTAACTTTACCTCTTTGTATTTGTAGGCTAGTCTAGCTTGATGTGCTTGATCCATGTTAGAGATGTAGCCACTAAAAGTGTTTTATAATAATAACATAATATTAATAAACTTGTATCACTTTTAATCTTTTATTTTAACGTACGATGTACATTTCGGAATCATTGATTCCATCTTCAGGTACAAATAAGGTTAAGTTAAAATAAATAATTAAAATCAATTTGTCATGTGTTTTTTACTACCTTGGTGGCTAAATTTGTTGTATTTAATTTTATGTGAGATCATTCATTGTATATTGTTTAAAAGTCTATCGAATAATAAAATTTTTTGTTAGAAAATCTTTGTCATTTAATAATATATTATGATTAATTTTGGCACTTTTTGTAAATTTCAAAATGTTCTAAAGTGGATAATAAGCGACTTTTTTTGCTTGTGTGTAAAAATTTCAAGATTGTTTTCGATGTTAGTGTATGTATGGCCGGTGTTGTTTAAAATGGTCTGCATATTTTGAATTTGATGATGTTTTCAATGCTTTTATGTGTTCATTAAATCTAATTTTGAATGATCGGGCCCAGTTTGTCCAATATAGTGGGATTGACAATCGTTGCAATTTAATTTGTATACTCCACTATTGTTGAATTTTTGAATTTTGATTTTGGTTTGTTGAATTGCTTTTGTTTTTGATTAAAAGTCCAAGGTTGTTCGATGTTTTGAATGCCAATTGATATCCTTGTTTATAAAATGATTTGTTGATTTTGTGACAATCTTTACCAAGGTAGTCTGATTGAATGTATTTGATATTTCTTTCTTCTTTCTTCTTATTTTCTTTCTTTTTGTAATTCTTCAATAATATATCAATCTTGCTTGGTTTATATCCATTATTTTTGGGCTATGTATTTAATAATGTTTAATTCTTTATAAAAATCTTCATTTGTCATTGGAATTTTGTGTAATCTGTCGATCATTGATTTGAATGCAGCCATTTTTTGGTGATATGGGTGATTCGATGAGGAAGGAATAACTAAATCTGTGTATGTCGGTTTTCTGTAAATTTTGAAATTGTGTTTTTTGTTGATCTTGGTTATAGTCAAATCAAGGTAGTTTATTGCATTAATTTCTTCAATTTCACTGGTAAAATTTAGATTATGATGGATTTGGTTTAAGTAGTTTTTGAATATGTCTATTTGTCTTTCATTTCCTTTGAATAGACATATTATATCATCAACGTATCTGTAATAATAAATTATTTGGTGTTAGATGTTTGTTTTTATCGCTTAGTATGAATTTGTCTTCTATGTTGTCAAGGAATATGTCAGCCAATAATCCGGATAGTGGTGATCCCATTGGTAATCCTTCATGTTGTATGTAGTAATTGTTGTTAAATGTAAAGTAATTTTTGTCTTAGAGTTACTTTTGTGAGTTCAAGTATTTCTTCAATTTCTTGTGTGTTTAGAATGTTCTGTTCTGTTAAATTATTTTTAATTATAAGCATTGTTTCTTGGATTGGAACATTTGTGTATAAATTTGTTATATCGAAGGATACAAACTTACTATTGATTGGTATATCTATATAATTAATTTTTGTTTACTAGGTCAATGCTGTTTTTCAGTCTTATGTCAGTTTTAAATTTGTAATGTTCTTTAATTTTGCTGTCCAAGTATTTTGCTAAATTATAAGAAAGGAGCATTTTGAAAATTTACTAATGGTCTTATTGGGTAGTTTTCTTTGTGAATTTTTGGCAAAACCTTTGAGGATTGGTGCAGAAGGCTTCATCATTTTTAATTCCTGTTTTTTGTTATTCGGAAAAATATGATTAATTTTGTTTTATGCATTTCTTGATATCTTTTTGAAAGGATTCTGTAGGATCATTATTTAGTTTTGTAATATTGTTATTAGAAATAAAGTTGTCTATTTTATCTGTATAATCAGTTTTGTTTAAAATTACAATTGAGTTACCTTTGTCAGCTTTACATATAATCAAATTATCATCTTCAATTTTGTTGTTTATTGATTTTATGCTTTGCCAATCATTTTTGTTTTGTATTTTGTTCTCTATGTTAAGGTTAGGACTTTTCTGAATTTTTTTCTATTGTTTGATCGACTAACTGTATGATCCTACAGAATCCTTTCAAAAAGATATCAAGAAATGCATAAACAAAATTAATCATATTTTTCCGAATAACAAAAAAACAGGAATTAAAAATGATGAAGCCTTCTGCACCAATCCTCAAAGGTTTGCCAAAAAATTCACAAAGAAAAACTACCCAATAAGACCATTAGTAAATTTTCAAAATGCTCCTTCTTATAATTTAGCAAAATACTTGGACAGCAAAATTAAAGAACATTTACAAATTTAAAACTGACATAAGACTGAAAAACAGCATTGACCTAGCCTAGTAAACAAAATTAATTATATAGATATACCAATCAATAGTAAGTTTGTATCCTTCGATATAACAAATTTATACACAAATGTTCCAATCCAAGAAACAATGCTTATAATTTAAAAATAATTTAACAGAACAGAACATTCTAAACACACAAGAAATTGAAGAAATACTTGAACTCACAAAAGTAACTCTAAGACAAAATTACTTTACATTTAATTAACAACAATTACTACATACATACAACATGAAGGATTACCAATGGGATCACCACTATCCGGATTATTGGCTGACATATTCCTTGACAACATAGAAGACAAATTTCATACTAAGCGATAAAAACAAACATCTAACACAAAATAATTTATTATTACAGATACGTTGATGAGTATAATATGTCTATTCAAAGGAAATGAAAAGACAAATAGACATATTCAAAAACTACTTAAAACCAAATCCATCATAATCTAAATTTTACCAGTGAAATTGAAGAAATTAATGCAATAAACTACCTTGATTTGACTATAAACCAAGATCAACAAAAAACACAATTTCAAAATTTACAGAAAACCGACATACACAGATTTAGTTATTCCTTTCCTCATCGAATCACCCATATCACCAAAAAATGGCTGCATTCAAATCAATGATCGACAGATTACACAAAATTCCAATGACAAATGAAGATTTTTATAAAGAATTAAACATTATTAAATACATAGCCCAAAATAATGGATATAAACCAAGCAAGATTGATATTATTATTGAAGAATTACAAAAAGAAAGAAAATAAGAAGAAAGAAGAAAGAAATATCAAATACATTCAATCAGGACTACCTTGGTAAAGATTGTCACAAAATCAACAAATCATTTTATAAACAAGGATATCAATTGGCATTCAAAACATCGAACAACCTTGGACTTTTAATCAAAAACAAAAGCAATTCAACAAACCAAAATCAAAATTCAAAATTCAACAATAGTGGAGTATACAAATTAAATTGCAACGATTGGTCAATCCCACTATATTGGGACAAACTGGCCGATCATTCAAAATTAGATTTAATGAACACATAAAAGCATTGAAAACATCATCAAATTCAAAATATGCAGACCATTTAAACAACACCGGCCATACATACACTACACATCGAAAACAATCTTGAAATTTTACACACAAGCAAAAAAAGTCGCTTATTATCCACTTTAGAACATTTTGAAATTTACAAAAGTGCCAAAATTAATCATAATATATTATTAAATGACAAAGATTTTCTAACAAAAAATTTATTATTCGATAGACTTTTAAACAATATACAATGAATGATCTTCACATAAAATTAAAATACAACAAATTTAGCCACCAAGGTAGTAAAAAAACACATGACAAATTGATTTTAATTATTTATTTTAAACTTAACCTTATTTGTACCTGAAAGATGGAATCAATGATTCCGAAATGTACATCGTACGTAAAATAAAAGATTAAAAGTGATACAAGTTTATTAATATTATGTTACTTTTAAAAATGTTACACACACATTTACAAACTTTATAAAAATGTTGTAATATAAACTAATTAAATATCTTAAATGTTTGCTTAGAATATTGGAAATAGAAAAATAAACCGAATATATAGTTCCGGATTGAAACCAATATCTAAATTCATTTAAAATTAATGGAATATATTTGAGTAAATACAGGATATGAACAACACGGTTAAAAGTACTCATATTATTTATCTTATAAACTTATAACAAGAATTTGTTTTTGTGCATTAAATCAGCATTTATTTTTTATGAAAACATTTATGGTATGACTTCATATTAAAAAGTGCTATCTTATAAAAAAATCCTTAAAAAGGAAGATAATGAGTACAACATAAAGTAGTGGTTTAAAACAATAATACAATTCAGAATTATTTTCAATTAATACAACAGCAATTTGCACTTATTTTCAAATATTTTGTTAGTATCAAAGTTGGTTGGATGGACTTATAAACTGAACTTGTCCAGTGTTTAGTTTCTAAGGAAATTTTCAAATTGAAATCAGACGATAGTTATTGCAAAAAATAATAAGCCCTCTCTAACACTTAACCTGGAGAGACCTACGCTGTAAAGCTGACTTTCGAACCACCACTAATGGCCGAGCAGGCGGTCCTGCTTGCAAGGATACATTATCGTTCAGCGGTCACGGCCCATCCAAGCAACAGCCACGCTCGGATGTTGCTTGATTTTGCGTTAACCGCCGTAACCTAAAACCGCTACACTGCGCGCCATCGACAGTATATTTTGAACAATCCGGTTTAGTTGTTACAAATTGTCAAATTATTTACATTTTTTAAATTGAATTGTCATTGAATCAATTATAAATTTTAAACGGTTTTGATTAAGAAAATCAAATGAGCCGATGGTTTGAAATAATTTAGAAAATCACTCATGAAGGACCAGGTTTCAGCACTACTTATATTGTACAAAGTGGTGAATTAGTCCCTTACATATCAAGTTACTTATGAAACTGCTATATAAATGTAATTTTGTAAGACGGCTGAACTTGTTGCGTTGCATAATCACCTCCTTAAATTCAGGAGGGACTGTAATTCAGTATTTTATAGACGTCGCAGCTCAAAAATAAACACCCTCTAAACTTAACTTAAAACACTCAAGCCTTGCTCCAATAATACGACTCTCCAGGGTCGTCATGCATTGTGTTTTATTTCAATTTAACAAGCCTGGCTCCCTTGTCTACCTTTTATATTACTTATAAAGTAATCTTGTGATTTTCATACAATATTTATCAGTAAATTAAAAACGTGTGATTGACGGAAGTTTTACTCCTATATCAGTAATTAAGCTAAAAATGATCGTTAAAGATCTAAATTTAAACAGATTACATTATAAAGTGTACATTTGTCTTGTAATATATTTATAAAATGTATTTAATCCATAACAAAATTGTTATTGTCCCTTGCAATAACATTTCCTTAAGTTAACGTTTTAGTCAGTTTCTAATCAAAAAAGTAACATTATTTATTAATTGTTGATTTGACGAACTTTCGTACACTTTTACTTGCCTAGAAGCATAGTAAAATTTTTCGAAACATAAAGCTGATAGGAAAATTAAATTTAAATGCACTCTACAAAATGACATATGTTCAATGTTCAAAGAGCTAAATTGTTAGCTGTTTAAACTTTTAATTGAAAGGATACTGCCAAATTGAACTATGAATTCAGTTAAAAGTATTATTAATCAGCAACTGTAGCAGATTAATTAATAGAAAATGGAGTTAGCTTTCATCATCATTGCATTTCAAATAAAAATATATCTCTAAACGTGGAATAATACAAAAATATAGCACTTGTCTTTATTTCCACAAAATATTTTAAAAATAAACAAATTAGATATGTGTAAAATAAGAATGATTAACTTGTTGATACACGATTGTCATCTACGAAATGGAAAGAAAAATAATTTTTAATTTAAAAATTTTATTTCCTAACCAATTAAATAAGAATAAGCATATTTATACTGCATTTAGTAAAACGGAATCACAAATATTCTGATGTTGGTTTAAAACTACTTTAGTCTATCTATAAATATTTATTAAAAGTAACTTATCACAGTTTTTAAATCGTAACTTCTTCTCTAATGATAGAAGAGTCCAAGGGCTTAATCTAACAAAGGCTACGTATAAGCATAATCAGGCTGTCTTTGTAAGCGTGTTACAATCCGCTATATTGATCTTGGATTATTTTGAGCTTTGTAAAGATGAGACACTCTGAAAATAGCGCTTTTATCTTTCTTCATCCTCATTTTCATGTCGTTCCCTTATTTGTCATAATGTTAAGTTCATATATTCGTTAGTTGTTATAAGTACGTTAAATGTGACCGTTATATATCCTTATTAATGAATAATTTAATTTCCTATAGCATGGTGAAAAAATTTTTATTTAGGATACTGGGTTCTGTTTAGTAATCTTTATTAAGAATTCCAGGATTATACATCAGAATTTAACGGATTAGATTTAGGAAATGAGTGTGGAAAGTAATAGTGATAGATTTATTAGTTTATTTGGAATATAAAAAGACAGCAATTTGTATTTAGCACTGCGAGGACAGTGAGATTGTGTAACACGACTTAACAGCCGATATTTTAATAAAACGGATCAAGTTAACATAAAATATATTAATAAAAAAGGGATTTTTATGAGATGAACTTAATTGTTGTGTTTCGGTGAAAGTATTTAATGTTTTTTAAAAAATAACATGGGATATGTCCATTATGAAAAGTGAAAACCATAAAATTGATAATATCTTTTGAGTAATTTAAGTTACAGTTAATAGATGGTACATAATTTAATTTGCGAACTTTAAAAAACACTTATAATTATATATTTTCTTTGGTATACTCATTTGGAGTGACAAATAAAATTGAGGGTTTTTTAAATTTCGGCTTCAAGAGGACAATAAAGCACTCATGGCATGAGTCTGGATTAGTAAAACATATCTTCATACAGAAATTTTTGTGGAAAGTGACATAAAAAATATGTATATACACTGCTTAGTATATTTATGCTCTATGGAGAGAACCAAAAAGGGTAATTGATTTGAGGGGTGTTGCCTGCTCCATTTTTGACCAATAAATAACGGTTTCCTCGTGTACGGTGTGGTATGGACCTGTAGTGTATGTAAACAAGACGAAACTGACAGTTGCCCATTGGCCCTGGCACACAAAATACACGTGCCGAGTCCGCTGACTGGGCCTTGTGAGCGGGGTGAGAGAGTTTAATGGCTCAGCTTAAATATTTAAACTCTGATCAAAGTGTGAAAACAAAAAAAAAAAATAGGCATACAGTGAGATTAATGAGGAGTCTACAAAAATTTTAAGTTAGCAATTTAAACGGTTATATATGTAAATTATGTTAGTGTTAATTAAATTTGACAGATGTGTAATTAATTATGTTGTAACCTTGCAATAGACAATGAATCTATAGTTCGCTAATTGGAGGACAGATTACGTGATTTTTTTTTCAAATTTGTGCATGGAAATGTTTTTTGATCTGATGTTATAAACTGTAATTACCTGTAACTGGTTAGGTGAGTTTTGGAGTGTCATCATTCGTGGATAAAATGTTTATTACAAAAAGGAACCTAAAATATTTGACAAACACACCTGGGCGTTTTTAAGTTGCACGTTACAAAATACTTACCTTTTGAATCCATTTGTAGAGAAAATCAACGTCAATATATATGTCATGAAATGCCTAGTAATGATTAATAAAAGATAAAAATTCTTTCTTTCTCTTTTTGGCTGGTTGCGAAAATAAGTCCAAAAGCCGGTTGGAAATCTCACAGCAGTATCGAAAGACCCAAGATGAATTTTTAGTGTTAACCTGACTATTACTTCGCGTTAAAATTAATAAACATCTTAGCTAATCTATTATGAAAATTGCATATCGTAACCCGTCTTAAAATAAGCGTATCCCTCTTATCCAAAATTAACATAAGACTAATATTTACTAATCACTTGCTTGGAATACGTAAATACTATCGATACCTACCTACCCACAGATAATATGTAAAAAATACTGTATATTATCATATTATATAGTATATAAAATATATATATATTATATAGAATATTACATAGTACATTTTTTAGAATCCGAGTCTTTTGTGCACAAATTGAGATAATGCAGATTATCTTTCGTAATTAAACTATTGTAAGTTTTTTTTTTTTTTTATGTCCAACCAAAAATTTTGATTAATAACCGGAATTAGAAAGTTATGAATGTAAAACAGGATTTATATCACCGAATACATATAAGGCCAATAAAACTGTTTGCTTAATGCAACCACATTTGACTGACTTATATTCGTTTTCCAAGTTTGCAATGAGTAATAGAACACCTTATTTTTTTTCATAAGAACAAGATTCAGTATTAAAACTATAATATTAATCAATGAGGTAGTAGGGCTCAAAAAGGATGGTTGGTAAGGCCGATTTTCTATGTCCTGGGTCAACTTTCCACAGAGCGTACAAATAGCACACACAAACACTGGACCCCACTTAAGCCTCTGTAGTTCCCAAGATGTAAAGTAATTCTTTTCTCATACGAGTTTCTTCACAAACACACTAAAAAAAACCGCCCTGTTCTGTCTGCTGGAGGCCTCAGTCCGCGACCATCAGTGGGGGGGGGCCGATTATCATCATAACATAGTCACATGCCACAAGTATCGCATTACAGCATCATTATTGTTAATTTTATTCGACCAGGGGTCCAGTTTTGGTGTTTCACCTTGGGACATTATATCAACCCTGAATGTTACTAGGTACAATAGACACGGCTATCGCACACATAGGTTAAATGACCGGCCTTTCCAATATTTCGGCCTTCATCTTTATTCTTTCTATCCCATTTCGGTTTTTTATCTTTTTTTGTTGCTATGTGAAACACATATACGTGACGGCCGCCGGTATTAGCAGTGGAATTACGATAGTTACCATTTTTAAAACTACGCCTAACACTAGGCATGAACATAGCCATAATTCGGCTATTCCTATAGCACAAAACATGTATATTGTCCATTACATATTTATATTATGTAAACTCCGATGAATTTTTTAGCTAATTGTATTTTTAGTTTTCCTGTTTTTTGTTATTGTTCGTCGCCCATCACTGAAGGTTGCTGCCGGTAGTTCCATACTTATGTCGAGCTTGATGTCCTGAGGATTTTAGGAAACCAGTTTTATATATAACAAAAAATACTAGTCAAAGCATCACCTTCATTTTTCGTCTGGTGATACGGCATATACTATACTATTAACCACAGGAGTGGATGCCAGTGATAGCAAACAGTGAACTTGTCATCAAATTAACCGTGACCCTTTAAAAATACTAGTCCTAGAGTCTCAGGTTAAATATGATACTATAAGTAGGCCAACCCGGTTTCCTATAGGAAACACATTATATATTTACTTACATTATTATATAACATCAGTTTATAATTCCAAAATGATTTTCTCAATGGTATAATGTTATTAAGATAGGATAGATGAACTTTTTATTACATATTGCTAGTTTCTAATTGTTTGCCCCTATCACTGCCCGTAGCGCACGCAAAAAAAAAAAAAAATAAAGAACTAAAACCGTGAAAGTGTTAGTGCCAGGCAAGTCCGGAAGGAATTAAGAAAATACATTCCCCCTGTATTGGTCAGTGTTCAAACAATATTAAAATCTGTTTTTCCTTAGTTAAGTATTTGCATATGCAGTAAAATATATTATGAGGAAAACTAAGTTTTCATGGACAGCTAATGAAATAATGTCCCAATTACGTTTATATTCCCAGATTATAAGGTTTTCAGCGTTCCTGTATACCTTCGGGCTAATGGAAACTTTATTCTATCGTGCCCCGTCGTCAGCAAACAATTATAAATACACGGCTGATAATAGTCTGCTTACAACTTATTAAACCCACAGTATGATTACAAGTAGGTGAAAGGGAAATGATTCGTACGAGTTTGATCTCCCCCTCCTCGGCCAAGGGGCTCTCACGCGCCCGGGAACCCCTGCGGCCCAATGCTTCTCAAACACTGATCAAGGACTGTAAAACACTAGGCTGACCTATCCTTACCTTCGATTTTTCCTTTCTCCCTCTAATCCTTGTGTTAACTATTTTGCAGATTAACAAAACGCACTTTGTAATACTTAATATTACACAACCTCTCTTGTGTATTACCTTGCATGGTTTAGTCATAACAAATCACGATAAGGTGATAGGAGAAATGAAGGTCGTTCTTCATCTAGGGAAACCCGCTTTCTGTAATTAAAAAAAATAATGCCTAAGAAAGATGTAACTGAGTAGCAAAAAGGTATAATGTGAAAAATGTTTTTATTCTTGTTTGAATGAGAAAGCGTAAATTATAATTATATCCTTCATATAAAACGGTATGACAGTGGTTCAAACTAGCTGGTGATAGGCACTAATATAACCTAGGTCGCTAATAACGTTTTATTATATATTCTCCAATAAGGTATAATAAACTAATAATTACTAAACGCCTCCCTCTCACTACTTAGCAACAATTCAACTAATATTTTATTGTTTTTGGGTGATGTGTTTGTGTTGGGGAGGGTGTTTGGGGGGTGGCGGGCGAAATTTCAAATATTCTCTTACTTAAACGGCAAGTAAATGTTAGTGTATGTATGAAATTTTGTCTAGAAGAATTACGATAAACACGACGATAACGTCGTATAGGGATTGTTTATAATATCCTAAAAGTTTACTTAATAATTTAGTTACACAAATATAATATTTATACTCCAAGAAAATTTACATTTTTAAACAGTACCATAATAGTAATCAGAAAAATAGTAATTATTTCATACAACTCTTTTAAAATGGAATATAGACACGGAAAGGAAAAAAAAAAAATTGTTGTTAGCATTTCTCAAAACTTTGATAAAACAGCTTTTTGTATTTGATAGTTATGGAAATTCTTGATAATGTCGTAAACACGATGTAATGCTCAATAGTAAAAACGCTTGCGCTACCGATTACTTATTAGGTGCTGAATATCCCAATGCCTGGAAATCTGTATTTCATTAAAGCTACAGTGTTTTTTTTATCCTTGAAATATAATATGTCATTAACATAAAAAATAAAATCCTATGTGTTTAGAAAAAATTTAAATTATTCTAAATAACCTAAAAATATATTTGGATTAATTTGATCTCACAATAAATAGTTGTTATAAATAATTAATATAAGCCCATACAAATGAGACTTAATTTTTTGTTAAAAATTTGACTATGTAAGTTCTAACTATATAAAATAAAACATTTTAATAATAATTATTTATTTTATTTTCCAGAGATTTATTATATTTTTATAATATTGTTGGGGTATTAAAATAAAAGTTGGTATCTGCAAAAAAATGAAGTGAGTAATTTTTTAATCTCTTAAAAGGGGTTGTGGTTTTAAATAAAATTCTTAAAAAAAGGCGAGAGTGCAGCTGGCTGTTATGATTGTGGTGAATTTACACTTCACATTGATTGAATGATAAATCGTTATACTTGGTTTGCAAAGTAGTAAAGAGATATTCACAATATTACTTTGGAGGACTATTCATAACTATGTAAGACAGCACAGCTAAAATGTGGAAGTATAAAATACCAGACAGTAAAAATTTCTATTACTGTATATTTAAAGAACAGTTTAACCACTTTTAATTTCAAGGTAATCTCATTTGAAGCTGTGACCTCCTGACAAGCGAAATGTGAGACTTGGGTGAAGTGAAGGCTGCTAGTTTTTGAAAAAGACGGAATCTGTGCTGTATTTTTCCGGCAAAATTTATAGAGTAAATTTCATGGTTCTTACTTAGAGAACTTTTCCCAGATACTTTTGTGAGATATAAAAAGATGTGTATTCCTATGCCACTATCTAGTCTCGGGTCTCCATCCCCCCCCTTATCAACACATCTCGCGCCCCAAAGTGAGTGTTTTTTTCGAAACAGATCTGGAATCCTCAAAAAATCGATACAGTTTTTCCGGTATTAAAAATGTTGTCTAGAAATTGGAAAAGATCATAAATTATAGAAATATTAATCTAACAAGAAGAATTTATTAATAATTCCAAGATGTAAATTCAAAGCTCAACCTCATTATAACCTATAGGCGGGCGTATAAACAAACGCGATCTTTTACTTTTAGTTGGACCATTATACAAAGGGTATTACACTGCTTGTGGCCATACGGTACGGTACGGAAAAAAAATTTGACGAAGAAGAAGAAATTTGAATAAATATATGGTATCAATAGGCTTGTAAGGAGAACAGGCATCCATATAATATAATCTCTTTGTGTGGCAGAAATATTTGTGCGGGAAAGATACTTTTGTATGAACAAATTTAGATATTGTAAAAAACTCTAAAATGGTCGTGTATTTCTATATCATTATTTGAGTTTACTTAATATTGCATATCTAAGGAACCATATTGTTTCACGTGGCAACAGGATCTTCTTACATCAGGACTTTTCTATAGTTAATACAGAATAACATCAAGTAGATAAAGTAGAAACGTAATCTTGATCTCAGTGGTTTGGAAATCTAAGATTATACACTCTGAAAAAGGAAAGAGAAATTGAACTGAACTGATATAATATTACTAAGTTACCACCGCATTTACAGAATTATTGATGCCTTCAGAGAACTATAAATATACCCAGAACTCCGAATATAAATATAATTTACATACGTCTCTCTGCTCGCTACATGTAAAACAGCAATATTAGAGAAGGAAACAGGATTTTCCGGACATTTGCCATCGTTCAATGAAAACAAGAAATCAGTAACACTACGTTTCGGAGCAATATTAGACATTTATATTATTTTAGTAGAAAGTTTGAGTTGATTTTTGTTTCATAAACAGGTCAATTTAAAAAAAATAAAAATTCATTAGTTGACAAAAATACAATAAGAATAAAATGTAAGCTTAACTTATTATATAACCTTTTCTAAAACAGTTTTAGGCCTATCCAGAATGATATTTTTCGAGTATTGTATTATAAGAGATTTTAAAACCACATAGCTATGAATTTACGATACCTGTTTAAAAAATTACAACTGAAATCTCAAAAGTTTGCAACGAGCAAACAAAATTACAATTCCTTTTTATGCTATATATTTTAAAAATTTTTGAAATAAAACTTTTTGAAGTGTCCAATACAAAATTCATAGAAAAAAATACGATATGGGATTTATAACAATTTTAAAGTAAAATCCCGAAGGAAATGCGTTATTTACCCCATCCAACTCTAGTACAATTTGCATAGTGTTTTTTTTTTTCATTACTATTGTAGTATATGCATCGTTGTAGTACTGTATACTTATTATTTCCTTAAAGTCTGCGATTAATACGTATTTCTACTAAAACCTGAAATTCTCTAGTTGGGTAAAAGAATGTGCATCGTAATGATTACAGTCCGGGTTGAAGTGTACCAATGTTATCCATTCAGCCACGTTTAATATAAACAAATGTTTCTACTTCTCTCGCCATTTTTACAAATCCATGTATTTAAATGAGAAATTTTTAATACTAACGAGTTGTCGTTCTACAGTAGTTTTGAAACGTGAAAATCCTAGATGTTATTCCTATGGACAAAATAAGTTGATACAAAATTTAATCTCAATCGTTTCATACGACTTTTTCCTTGAATTAAAAAAAATCGTTGATTGATTAGTGAAGCCTATTGCTCGAGGAGCTGGTACAATTCAATTTATCTATGCCTAACTGTCTACCTGCACGATATATCAAGAACAAAACTGAATCTGTAGACTTGAAGATTCATTTTCTATATAAGCAACATCGAGTTATACGATAGTGCTAGTCGCTTCCTGTGGATCTTGAATGAGTATCGACGAACATTTCTACATTAGTCATTCGGATAACCATGGTAAACGACTAGGAAATTACCGAATCAATAAATTTGAAAAAACTGACTAAAATCATGTAAAATTCTGCAATTTAATTTCAAAGGAAATCCTGTTATGTGATACGTGGTGTGACGTAATCTTGTCTTGTATTAGTAAAATTCTGAAACGAAGTTTGGAAAAACTTTGAAGGAATTTTGTAAACTTAATCAGATGAAATTTACTATTTTTTCCGATTTTATTGAACGATACATTTTTTAACTGTGGATAAATATAATATAATTGTTGTTCGTGTTAATTTATGTGACTTAACCCAAACGAATTGTTTAAAGTAACCACCATCTCGACATCTTGAGTTATTTTTTAATTCTTTACAAAACATCTCACTTCTTTGTTTGGCGAAAACGAGTAGTGATACTGAGACATACACGCAAGTAATCATCCACAAAACTATATACTCTGCAATTTTTAGAGTATTATACTATACCTGTATTTCATACAAGGAGTAGACATGATACAGGATAGAATGTGACTCACTTTTATACATCCAGAGAAGTGGGTAGCCTCGTTACACCGAGATCGCGCTAGTGTCGTCGATCATTGGGTTATGCTGGCAATTAATAAAGAATCACAATTAACTCTACTATACATTATTATAATTTCTGACAGATCTGAAATTATTCTCTATTTGCTATAGGACGTTTATAGACTACATTTAATTATTGCGCTAAACCACCAAATGATCGCTACTTATACAGTATTGTGGCATAACATCTTTGTTTATCAATTATAAAGGGCGTCCCGTAAACTCTGTGGACAAAGGCATACCACCATACTGCTCACTGCGAGACAAACACATTTCACCATATGAGCATTGGTCGATATTTAGATTCCCATATGTATATGTCATGTTATTATACAACATTTGAGCGAAATTTGGTATAATTAATATTTTATTACTTTTTAAGATGTAACGTAACAGACAGATGGGAAACTAAACATTGGAGACCCCAGGTTCATATGGTGAAATATGTTTGTCCTTGATATGAGGAATAACGTGGTATACCTTTGTCCAAAGAGTTACGGACACTATGTATATTATAACACACAACATACTATCAAAATGAAGACTTATATAATATTTCCCATAGTTTTGCGATAGTATTTATAGGGGGTTTAAACCCATTTTCAATATATTTTAGAATTTAAAAATGTATGTGATGATTGGAACATTTCGTTATTTGTAAACACAGTAGGTTTTCAGTCGCGCGCTGTATCAACAGTCTACCAGATTTATATCCAAGAGACGGTCGAGGGGACAAAGGCACGGATTACTTACGGACTCACTGATCCGGCCTGGCGCAGCTTTGCAGCAGACATGGATACCCGTTTACCCGGGGAACTATATCCCGATGATTCCATATAGAATTTGTATCGTGTCCTACTTGTGATACACTAGTTTATTCAAAGTATCCCAAATGCATTTAGTGAATCATTGCAATACTTAAATACATATTTTTGGCACAAAAATACTTACAAAGATTACAGTATGTCGCAACAAGCTGGAATTTGCAAATTTAATCAAAAGAACTAGTAACTACTGAGCCGAAACGTTTAATAGGTTTATAACTTAGTTTTGCAGCATAATTGTGGAGGAGATGTCATTACCTATTATTGCAGCAACTAAACACTGGTGCTTATTCAGTTAAGGTCTGGAGGCCGGCCTTATCTAAATTGTTGGGGACAAATAATAATCTAATTTTCTAACATAGTTTGAAATATTTTAAATACTCATCCAACTTTTTTACGTATCCCATTATAAGAAGAAATTCATACATAACATAATTGCTTTGTCCATTTTACTAATCACTAAGACCAGAGAAAATAGTCTTTAATTGCAGTATTAATCAAGTAAACTTTGCAATTATGTCGTGAACAAAAAAAAGTTCAATGTAATCATTCGTATATGTTTTTTCTTGATTTTTTGTATTCTCTTTAATTCAAAATGTATTAACCGCTTATATTTTTATCACACATAATCATATGAGTTTCAAATATATGTCAAAATTAAAATCAATATACACGGGAACTAATAATCACACATAGCAACATATTCAATCTTAGAGATTAGAGATTATTTCATTATTGTTACAATGAGAAAAATATGTAAATTATTACTATTCGTAAATACATTTTCAAACTATTACACATTTTAAATTAAATCTTTCCAAAATTATATACAAAACCCAATACTCATGACACTCGTACTCCCTGAAGGGGAATGAAGATTGATAATACGTAGTACACAACGGACAGTGGACTTTTACTAATGGATAGCCCATGTGAATGTTACATTATTAACTTTTGGATTATTAGACCAGGAAAGAAAAATTGATGTAAAAATAATTATTAAAGTTAAGAAATATAGCAATTAAAGTGAATAACCTAAAAAGCTGTACCACATTTTAAGAAAGAAGTATGATTGAATGATTTATATATTACTGTGAACATAAAGATTTTAAGTGCTATAGAGAAATGAATAAGTTCTAAAAACTTATGTATAATAAATTATGTTCTAAACTATAAATAAATACTTAATTCCACTTTTGAAAAATTTCCACTTCACTTTGCACTCCGACGTCCGAAATATCGAACCACACACACACACACACACACACACACACACACACACAACCACACACACACACACACACACACACACACACACCACACACACACACACACACACACACACACACACACACACAACTATATATATGTATAATTTAAATGTGATTGTATAATTTAACATGATGGGTTTTTTTGTACATACAACGATTTTACTAAAAAAAAAAACCAATAGTAAGCAAAATTATTATTCTTGCATTTATTATAATTTTTTTAAAAGGGACTATACGTTTGTACGAACCACTTATTATGTCTATAAATATATTTCATGTACAGAAAATTTAAACAAAACTTGATTTGGGTTTCCTAGTGTGTGAACTTATTTTAGCTATTTCTTGAAGAATTATTTATATTCAGGAGTCTTTTCTTTCATAAACACTACTGATACATTTGTGAATTGAAAATTCAAGATGATAACCAAATCCCATTTAATCTTTATTTTTGGCTGGCTTTGGAAGAGATTCTTCCTCATTAATTTTCCCTCTTTTAATCAAGCTTTGAATGCGGGTTTAATAGTTATATGAGCATAAATCTTACCTCTGTTTGACATCTGTTATAGAGATTAAATTTCGTAGTTTTAAATCAATGTGTGTACTATTACACTTGTAATAAAAGCTCATGCCAATCCACAGATATCTGTCTGGCATGTTGTGACAAGTCAGTCTAGTGTTCCAGTCACTTGTTACAGTCCCAGCCTTTGTGTGTCTCTCACAACTTTATGAAAGTAAGGAATTCCGTAAAAAACAAAATATTTTACATATATAATAGTGAGATTGATAATTGCAAAGAGCAATAATTAAAAATGTACAATGCTGTAAAAATTACAACGACAATAACAATACACGAAATATTAATAGAGTTCGGTTGGTTTTCTATTTATGTAATTAATTTTTGCTAATAAATAATTTTCTAGTAGCAAAATTGAAATTTTTATTCATAATTCTACGTAATATGTAACATTTGTCAGAACAAATCTTAAAAATTGTATTGTATGTAAAATTAGCTTCTAGAATAAGTTAATTTAGATCTCACTCTTTTATCAATCCAAAAAAAGAAATAATTTCATCTATTTTTTGGTAAATCCAAGTACGGTGATGTAACTGTCAATACATTAATGTGTACAGTGAAGCTTCGCCCCCCCTTACCTTCCATCATTCATTTGTTAGTCATGTCCGCACCACCCCATGGGATTCCCACTGAGAGGTACCAAATAAAACACTCAAGTATCAACTGAGTCCAGAAGAGATCTAGAGAACAAAAACTTGGAGAAATATGGAGGTATTGTCTGAAAGACGTTGCAAGTTTGTTACAAATTCAGCGATTAACTCAGTCAATTTTCACTCGTTCCGTCTAAACGTTTCTAGCACAGATATCCGGAAAAAACCTTTCAAGTTGTTAAATGTTTGTGGTGTGTTGTGGTGTACTATGTGAATTTTATTGATAATTTTGTATTAACTAGAAAACACGACGGCGCCGGGGATATCATTTTATTATATAAACTACTAAAAGTTATACATCCATTAGGAATCGTAATACCTAGAGTGGTAGTTCTTGCTGATTGGGCCCACATTACTTAGTAAATATCTATTATTTGCTTAATACGTGATAGCTTTTTTGTTTTCATTACTTTTATACCAATATTACTCGTAAGTTTTTAATACATTTCTGTAATTCTGATTTTTGTATGGTTATATTTGATTGAAACTGAATGGTATTTATCTTAGCTCGTTTCCTTTATTACTTACAGTCATGGGAATGGTGTTTATATTTATGTTGTGTGAGACCATTTTCTTTCTACTACACACAATTACTAGTATGTTTAACCATCGAAACTACTTCATGAAATTTAGCTGAGAGAGGATTTGTATTTTCTGTTTATTTTAAAAATTTACTGCGAACCATTGTATAAACTATATGTTTCTTTTTATTAAATCTGTGTACTTCCTTGTCATTCCACTTATTTTGTTTCACTGCTTAACAAAAAATTGCGTTTTTCAATTTATGTGATCATAGTTTTTGTAGTGTTCCAAGGGCGAACTTTAAGCCGCTTTTAAAGTTTGTTTTTAAAGAATTCAACTATAGTAATAATAAAAGTGTTAAAAAAAGAAAATAAAAATAAATAAGATCGAACAAAAAGAAAAAATTCTTGTTCTTTCATCCCCCATTAAGAAGATTTTCATTAAATCAACAAACTGTGGCTTCTTCATTAGTTTTTATTAAACATCTCTAATCCGTGTTGATGATATAATTTTAAATGTGATTCTTTGTTCAGTTTAAATCTTTCAGGAATTTGAAGAAAACCATATCCTAATTTCGTGACTGAGAATGGTATAGGACTGGAATCGGTTTGCTCTGGATCTAATTTATGCATGCAAGCGCCTCTGTGGAGGCTAAATTGTATGAATGAGTGTTACCGGGACGTTAATTAGGCTGGCTTCCAACCCCAAATTAAAAACGTTTAGCCTTGGACCTAGCCCAACTTCACGGGCGTCGAGGCTGGGGTGACTCGAGTGGCGCAGGCCGAGCGCTCCGGAGTACAAAATGTCGATGTCAGATATATGCCTCGAGAACCGGTGCGGAACCTTGATCGTCTTCAACAGCTTCCTCCGAGCTCTCACAGGGTCCCCCACACTCGTTCCAGCGTGAGCGTTTATTTTTCGAACTCCGAAGCTGTGGGTTCGTACCTTGTCGGTAATTACAATTTCCCCCACTAATTATTACCGTTATCTCGAGTGAAAAATTCGATTTTTTGAAGCATGACCGGTTGACTGACGTGCACAGGCTGTATTGCTATAAACCCTTCCAGAGTTGTGAGAAGAATCGATTGTGCATTAGGTGTACTGCAAACGTTGCGGATGGAAGCCATTAATGATCACACTGACATAGTGCGCCGCAACCCAGAAAGACCCGTGTGGTGGTTGATTGCGCGAGAAGAAGTGTCTCATGGTATATTGTAATAACGTGGTAAACCAAGTAAAATGTTCCTCTTCGTGTGGCCAGCGGTTAAAAGATCAGAAAACGAGTTATCATAAATCTTCTGACTAAAAGAGGTATTCTATATCAAGCACCCACCAATCAGAAGGTTTTAATAAGAAAGAAATGCCTCGAAAAGTAATTTAAAAAAAAGAATACCGCTGACAACGCCGAGCCTTCGCAAGCCTCGACTTAGTCTTTGTCCTCCTGAGATTTCCAATTGGATAAGTGAGGTGAACACTGTCATGAGAGAGACATTATCGAAAAGAAACTAATAAAGAGTCCCAGGCGGAAAAACATACCCACATTAAAAAAATGGAGGAGACCAAGGGAACTAAACGGAGGGTGCACATCTCCGGCCCGGTTCCACGTACGAGTGAGAAACCTGGAACAGTACTCAAGAAGGCAGAAATGTTCGTAGATTGATGGCATTCCCGTAAAACCCCATGGGAGAAAACGTACTCAGAGTCTGGGAAAGTGTCCGCTGAGGCAAGTTGGGGCGTTGAATTCACAAAAGAGGAGAATATCGTCGCAGGCCTCACCGCATCCCATTCCATTTCAACAAGAAGTGGACACCACCCATCATCGTAAGGTTCCTCCGACCTACGCCAGAGCGGGGACACCTGGATCAGGGAATACAAGTAGCAATGTCGGCCTCTAATGCTCAACATGATCATACCCAGGAATTCAAGAGCTCTGCCTAAGGTGTTTGGTTAAATACTGAACATCTTTCACCTGCAGAACAAGCTGCTTCTGGCTTAAAACCAAGGAAGCTGAGCCAGAAAACAAGGGCTTCAAGTACGATCTGGAGTAGAGGACGGCAAAATATTTGTGCGGAAGGAAGACGGAGAGAAAAGTGTGCAAAAAAAATTGATAGCGCCAGCCGATCTAGAGACACTACAAGTAAAGCTAAGATCTGCAAGCAGCTAAACTCTAATCATCCTTTACATTCTAATTGATTACCTGTTAATGTTAGACTATTTTTCTATTTATTTTGCTATGGCCAATTATTTTTTTTGGTTTTATTTCTACTGCTTGTTATTACAAACCGACTCTATGAGCTTAAATGTATGGTAGTGTCTTTTCGATACTCTAGACAAGAAACATTTTTTGAAATCGATAATTATAAAAATGTTTTATGTAATTCATTCTAAAATATTATAAAAGAAGTCTCCGGAAAAACTTTAACTTCTTTTTAGCTTATATTCAACCATTAAAACGGAGACATGAGATGTGATAGTCTTAACCGAGGGGACTTGGAATTAGCGAAGAAGAAAAATGTTACGCTCTTGAAATCCCAAACTATTCTTCTTTTCTTTTATTGTTAACGTTATTAAATATGATCAGGATGAAGTAGTAGGTTGTATATAATAACACCACAGAATTAAAAGCTAATTTAGTAGACTGTGTTTTGACAAACTGCAGATGTTTTTATTATATAACAATTAGTTTTAACGATTATTACCTTTCTTCATTAATAGGAATTTATAGAAAACACGGAGTTTACTGTTAACAACTTCTTAACTGAATTAAGAACCTATTTTTAGTAGATTATTATAAAACCACAATTCAATAATTATGGTGCGATTTAAATATTGATATAAAAACCAAATCAAATACAGACACAGACGCCTATTTGATCTCTCATGTATAAAACTTATAGATTTTACTCCTCTTTAATTGATAATTATACTCAGAATAACTAAGGATTACTTCATACTAATATTGATCATATTTTTTGTTAAGGACACAAATGTTTAAGCAAATTTCAAACCCGGAATTTTTCACATAAATATTACTGATCAATAGCTTAGTAGCCCTTTATCATATCATAATGAAAAGCCCAACTTATAGATCTAACAGAAAGAAAACAAAACTTTTCGTTAAAAAAAATAAATTTACGATGGTGTTAAAACTGCGTTGATGACAACAGATCTGGAGTAGTGTTTTTAATTGGAACTCGATTGTAGACCAATGGCTGAGTTCGACTTCTTTTTTATTCAATTTTAAAATAACTGCATTCAGCAAAATACGGAAGATATAACAATATCGAACAAAATTTCACAAAGCTAAACAAAAAGTCCGTGGATTACTGAAAACAAATAACTTAAAAAAAAATTGAGAAAAAGAAAATATAAACTGTATAATAAACACAAAAAAATAGGAACCATATTGATCATAGATTTTCCCAAAATTATGTTAACAGATTTTCACAAGCAAATCACTGCCCTTGAACATTGACAACTGCGAAAAAAATAATAAAACAGGGGCCTTTTCTTTTTTATCATAAATTAATTCCAAAAACACGACTATAGGGTAACACTTCTGAGCAGTGGGAGAAATTGTAAACAATTTAACTGACCAGGAAAGATAGAGTGCAAATAACTAAGATAAGATTTAGGAAGACGGACGGATTAGAACAGGAATCCCATGCAGGGCGATAGCGAACCTGTTTAATGTTTTACTTTGTTGTCTGTTTTGCGCAACAGCTGATAACCAGCCCTCCCGGCCCGCGTCCCGACACAACTTCAGGTACTGCCCAGCACCAGCCGGCGCTCGCTTGTTCCCTCTAACACCTGTTCCACTCATCAAGAAAATCTCTTCCATCATTAAAATAGCCTAAAAAATAAGAAATCAACCGGCTGTGATAATATATCTACTCATTTAATAAAATTCATTGAACCTGAAATTCTCCTCATAAGTTTTAGCAATTTTATTGTGAATTTAAGTTTCTTAAGTGGAAAGTTCCCCTTACTTAAATTCAAGCCAAGCCAACTGTGGCCAGGTTTCCAAATATTTAAGAAAAGAGTGTTGATAGGGAACTTTTACAGAAACCACAGACCAATCGCTCTACTTATGTGTATTATCTCTTAAAGTTTTTGAGAGATGTAATGAAAAGCATAGGTTGTTGTCTTTTGTGTTTAAATACAAAGTAAAAATTTTTCTCGGCCCTATCACATTCGAGGATTTAATCTGAAGGAAAGAGTACTGGAGACCGCAATTACAAACTCTTATGGATAAACATGTTTTACACAGTATCTTAATAACCAATAAATAAATCTTCCGGTATTTTCATAGACCTTTTCAACAGGCATTCGATTTAGTAGATCACGGAAAAATACTTTTAGAAAAACTTAAGGCTGCCTGGGAGTAAGGGAGAGTAAGTTGCGCCTGGACTGGTTTTGAAAGTTATTTAAACGAACAGAACTCAAAAAGTGAATATAGCTTAATATTAATGAACCAGTAACTCAAAACCTGTATCCCGGGGCGTCCCTCAAGGCTACTGTGCTTAGTGGCAAACTGATAGTTTTTAATATTCGTGAATGATGTTACTATGCGTTCCACTTCAAGGGAAGAGTCCACAGCTTTTTGCTGACGCACATTTGCTCTTTCCAATATAATAATAACACATCGTGGATCTAACAAATTTTTAGAGGAAATGGAAATTCGACATATCGGTCATTAAAATGCGTGGTGTGAAAAATTAATAACATGATAGGTAAACGCCGAAAAAAAACTAAATTTATAAATTTTTGGCTCTTAAACGTTTTTCATTCGACAACAACTTGATATTTCATCACCGTAAAATATTAACTGCGAGAATGACAATTTAAATTGTAAATGTCCAGTTATAGAGCAAGTGAATTCAAATCAAATACCTTGGCATAATAATCGACGAAGTTCATTATCCTGGAAAAACCACATACAGACAATCTACAGTCACAATTAAGAAGAAACGTCAGAAAAATTTTACTTTTTGAGGAAACTTGCTTACCTGAGGTTGTAAATGCGCACCCTTTACTTTTTGCACTAATTCACTCACAGATTTATTTATGGGATAGAAATTTGGGGGGGAGCTAGTAATAAAGCTTTTTAAACCCACTGGAGATAATACAGATATAGCAGCTTTTATTAGAGATAATAAACATTTAAAATGTAAACCGTGAGCCGTCCCTTCCTCTGTTCAGCACAGTTGGAAAATAACTACCAATTAAAATTATCTATTTGTATTTAAAGTATTAAAAAACGTTTTATATGCGAAGTGGTGATGGACCAATAATTACAACAGTTTAAAATATTAAATAACGCGAAGCTGCTTCAGAAGGTCATTTTCAAAAGCCCAAAAAGTGTATAAGTCAATCTTTAGAAAGACATTTGTCTTTTTAGGTCCAAAATTGTTTTTAAAAACCTGCTACCAAACCAGATCAAAATTATTTGTAGAAAAAACATTTATTTTTAAAAAAAAATTAGAATTTGGTTGCTGGAAAATGATGAAATTACTGAGAATTAACAGGCATCATTCAGTGATCTATTCATAAACTCGATGTTAAATTAAAATTGTATTATACAATGATACTTCATCTTGGGGAGTAATTTTAATTTCCATTAAAATGTTATGATGTGGATGAAACATTGAAAATGGTAGCAATTAAGTTTACGAATATATAATATTTTATTTCTGTTTCGTAAAATTTGAAAAATATGTAACTTACTGGGGTATTAAATTTAAAACAAGAAATAAGCTATAATTATCTTAGTTTTTGACCTTAATAGTTTTGTGTAAATACTTTGTGTGTATAATAGAAGGCGCTGCAGTGGACCGCCAGTCTTAAGTGTCATATATAGACTGGTTGTATGCCAATTTAGTTTGTTTGATAAACTGTGCTAGCCATCGCCACCTGTCCCCCTTCGATGGCTAGAATTCCGAGTTTTTAATTAAGATTTATATCTGTATTTATTTTCAAATGG
>NW_025783888.1:0-29286 GCF_021130785.1 Homalodisca vitripennis
CTCTCTCTCTCTCTCCTCTCTCTCTCTCATCTCATCTCTCTCTCTCTCTCTCTCTCTCTCTCAGGTCGTGGGACGGACGCGGTACAGTACACAGCTCGTCGTAGCTGCTCCGAGTATTTTGAGGTTAGTAGCCGCTGCTAGCAAGTGTTTATACTGTGCTTTTATTGGTTTTTTAATTTATTTTATATTCTTTCAGTTAATTTTTTATTGCTTCTTCGTGGATTTTGCTGTTTACAATGAACTGTCAAAAGTGTAATTTAATTGTGCAAAAAGACTCTAAACATTTAGTATGTATAGAATGTAATGGTTATTTTCATGTGGAATGTGTTCAACGTTTGAAGGAATCCGATTATGAATACATTCTTGATTCACAAGTTAATTGGAAATGTTCAAACTGCAACCGTGTGAAGCCTTGTCGTTGTGACAACACTCCTGTAACACCGCTGAGTGAGAAAAATGTCTGGTTTTAAATTGAAAAGTGGATCGGAAGCTGATTCAGACTCCAGTACTACAAATTGTTATAGGTACGACAAAGAAATCAATTTGCTTTACATGTAAAAAAGGGTTTTCCTATAATTCGTATAGAGCAATTTGCGTTAAGTGTGACAAAAGTTTTTCATTTCAAATGTATTGCGATGTCGAAGGAGGAGTATACAGGGAAGTCTCGATCGTGGACTTGTACAGATTGTGAGGAGTCGGGTTTGATTAATACAGAAATAGCTACACAGCTGACGGAAGATAAGATTACGGTCCAGCGGCCAGACGTAACGATCCTTGCTCTGTTGAATGAAATGAGAGAATTTAGATCAGAGGTCAGGAAAACAATTAGTGGGTTTGCTAATCAGTTGGAAAAATATTCTGAATGGATAATTGAGAATGGAAAGAAAATTGATGATATTGGGAAGAGTATGGAAAAAGTTGTAGCGGACATTTCTGTAATTTATCAGGAAAATGCAAATTTAAAAAAAAAATGTGCAAGATTTTGACAGTAAAATTAAATGCAATGGAACAGGCAAATAGAGATAAAGATTTGGAAATTAGTGGAGTTCCTTTTATGGAAAGAGAGAATCTCATTGGATTGATCGGTAGAATCTCAGAAGTTATTGGCTTCACTTTTAATGAAAACATGATTGATAATGTGTTCAGATACAAAGGAGCCGGTACAAAACTTGGCAATATTGTTTGTTCGATTCGTACGCAAGTTGGACAAGGAAGCAATGGTGACAAAACGCAGAGAAAAAAGGAACCTTAATTCTCGTGACATTGGATTTATGGAAGGAGAGGCGACCGTCATTTACTTCAATGATAGCTTGACGATGGAAAGAAGAAAGTTATTGAATGCAAGCACGTGCTGTGAAGAATGAGAAACAATACACTTATTTGTGGGTTCGAAATAGTCGAATCTACATGAGGAAAAATCAAGGTGATCGGTATGTGATTATCAACAGTCAAGATGACATTGATAAACTTGTACGAAGAGTGAGAAGTGTCATGAGGAAAAGTGTTTTATCAAGCAGTCAAGGAAAAGTATTTAAAAAGGGATATGTGTTAAATGTTAAATTAATTATACCCCTGTGTTTTTGTTGTTTTATTGGTTTTTTCATACGAATCTCGAGGAAAAGGTCTTTTTCAATATTGTGTGTAGGTTTAACTATTTGTTTTTCAACATGTATTGTAGTGGATAAATTTTGTAACTGTTATTATGGAAAATGTATTTTGTTTTGTAAAATTGTTAAAATTAATGACAAATAGTAACTTTTAATATTGCTAATCAGAATAGTTCTAGAAAAGATTTAAAAAGTGGCACATGTAAATGTGGAGAATCTTCAGGTTCATAGAGAATCTTTTTTTAATGTGTTTAATGACGGGTGTATTCGATGTCATTGCAGTAACAGAAACCCTTTTTTGAAGCCTGTGGTTTCCTCAGAGCCATATATGTTTTAAACGGTTTATGATATTTTTAAGACACGATAGGCCAAGATAAGGAAGGAGGAGGGGTAGCTATTTATTTTAAGAAAAGTTTTTAATACTAGGGTAGTAGCGTTTTTCGCAGGCTTCTTCTTACTGCAGAAAACCTGAAGTTTTTGATTATAGAATTGTCATTTAGGGTGGAAACTTCTTCTTTGTGTGGTATATCGGCCACCTAAAATTGGTTTTTATTAATGAGTGTTTTGAGATTATTGCTAATTTATTGCCTTTATATACTAATATTTTAATTATTGGTGATTTCAATACAGATCTAGCAACAAACAGAGTTTTTGCTGGATAAAAATGAAACTTGTAAATTTAGTTAGTAATTTGAATTTGTCTATTTTACCTTTAAGACCTACTTTTCATTTACCACAGTCAGACACATGGCTAGATTTGATAATATGTAATGAGCTTAATAGAGTTTAAGAATTTTGGTCAAATACCAGTACCAGGAATCTCATATCATGACATGATATATGTTGAATTGAATTTTGAAGGTACGATTAGCTAATAATAAGGAATTAATAGTGATTAAGGATTATAAAAATATTGCAATAGATGAACTTAATAATGAGTGTAGTAATTTAGAATTTTAATGAAATGTATTTGAAAACTACTATAGATGAAAACAGTGGATATTGTTTCAGATAAAGTATTACAATTACTTAATAAATATGTTCCAGAAAGAAAGATTTCAAAAAATAGAAATCCATGTCCATGGATTAATTCTGAAATTAAAACTCAAATGAAAGAAAGAGATATGGTTATATAAACAATATATAAGAACAAAAGATGGTATTTATTTGGGAATTCTTATAGATTGATAAGAAATAGGGTGAAGAGATTGACTAGAGATGGTAGAAACTAGGTTACTTTGATAAGTTGTTACGAGTAGGATAAGCCTAGCAAAGATGTGTGGAAAGTTTATAAAAAATCAAGGAGCGGGAAAGCAATGTAATAAATTAAGTGATTATTTTTGTGGTATAGATAATGTAATTAATAGGGATTTAGTAGATTATTATGAAGCTCTGAGAGACGTTTGATGATAATAATACATACTTTTCTGAAAATTTTCAAATGTTAGTTATAAAGATATATCTGAAGTGTTAAATGAGATATCTTCCAATGCAGTAGGTAGTGATGGTATTTCATTGAGGGATGTGAAAGTTTGGTGTTTGAAAATATAAAACCTGTAATTTCGCATATTTTATAACTTCTCTCTGCAGTGTGCTAAATATCCTGATCAGTGGAAAAGGTCAATGATTTTACAGTACGCGCGCTGAAGGTTCGGCTCCGAGTCAATCGAGCGGACTATGGCGGGGGACGGGTGGATTGCCCGATATAACAACTGTTCTGCAGACATTCGCCAATGTTTGGCCCGCTGCAGTCTGAATATTTATTGTCTCTGCTCTCCCTCTCACAGTCGAGTATTCCCTGTTATTAGAAGTGGACAAGTGGTTAAAGTGCGTTATACACAATTCATTAGTTTAGTTAGTAGTGAGGTTAGTGAATTTTGTAGTTGTAGGGCGTTACAAATTATTTAATATTATCCTTGCTATTAAGGTTATATACAAGTTTAAGTAGTTTTGTTTTGATTCATCATCTCAGTCGGTATAATGGCCCGATACGTTTCCAAAGTGGATTCGAGGAAAAACTACGAGAAGCCAGGCTCGAGAAATTATATGGAGGGTTAGTGATTTCATGGCAAATGAGTCGAAACTATCTAATGATGAACGAATCCCTATAAATAAATGTTTAGAAAGAACTACTGCCGCGGCTTGTGGTGTTTTCAAAGACACTGATTAAGGAGATTCGCCGTGAAAAAAATTATGGATTCTTCCACTGAAGCGGAGTGTTCGTTCACTACCCCTAAAAATACAAAAGAAAAAAGAAAATAGTAGAAACTAGAACAAGAACTCAGCTCTTTCCAAACTTACCAGTTAACTCTCTAATAATTATTGATAATGCCGCCTATCATAACGTCCAAGTTAATAAAGCACCTAATTCAGGTTCCAAAAAAGCAGAAATGATCAAGTGGCTACAAGATCATGGACTGCAGTTTGATAAAAAGTCACTTAAGCCCGAATTGTACAGTTTAGTAAAACACAGATTTTAAAATAACGGATTATAAAATTTATGCGTTGATAATTTAAATTCTTAATTTGTATTGTTAGACGTTTAGTAATTTTACGATTTTTAATCACTACTAGATTTTATGATATTTTATTTCTTATCTGTCAGAAAGTCATTAATATACAATGTATTGCTAAGGTAGTATTCGAATTTTGAATTGAATTCTACAATGTAATACCGTTTTAATCCATATATAACCAATGCCTCCTATGGTATAGTGAATCGTAGACAAATGCTAAAAAAAATAATTTATTGTCATGCCACATAATATAATAATTAAGTTTTTCATAAACAGGATTCTTTATATAACAGTGTCTTCGTATTCATTCATCCTGTCATAAAATTAGTATTTATAAACAATACACCCCAAAACGCTTTCTATTCGAATATAATACAATGAAATTCAACATGATTTCATTAAAGTTTAAAACTTTTGGTTTATCACAGATCACCACTATGGCCTAAAGTGTTTTTTTTTTTTCAGAAATAAACTATTGCAAAGTGATTCAATGTTAAACGTTCAAATGGTAGGCCTATTGCCGTGTTCAATTTACGTAAAATGGGCCATAAACTGTAGGGCAAAGCGGTGTCGGTGATACCTTCCACTTCAGACTAAGTTACGGCTAACCTAAACTATGTATCCTAAAAAAAGTGAAATCTAAAATTAACTTCAGTTCATTTAGAAAAACTTTCCCGCTGGTGAAAGTTTCCTGACCAAATAAATAAAAAAAATCCGTCACATACAAACTTTTTTTTGTATCACAATTTTGGCACAGTTAATTTTAAAATATATTTTATTGAAGAAAAGTAATAAGACATTGAAATTTAATACATCCATTAGCATTGGCATAAACAGGAAAATAGATCTGCGAAGTTTCAAAATTTTATTTGTACAGGAAGTTGGTCTCTAACCATAAGTTGATTGTCGAGCGACAATTAAACATTGCTGTCCGTGACGGATCATTGGAGAGTCAATGTTTTTATTTGGTTAGTAGGGCAACGACAGGGCCGAACCTTTCAGCGCGCCGTACTGTACCATTACCTAAAGTTGTAAATCCTATAGAATGTAAGAATTATAGACCTATAAATATATTATGTGTTTTGGGAAAGGTATTAGACAAATTGGTGTATAAGCAGGTTATTGAGTATGTTAATGACAATAATATACTGAATTAATATCAGTCAGGTTATAGAACACATTTTAGTACACAGTCTGCTTTAGTAAAAATAACTGATGATGTAAGACTAGGGATGGATAGAGGGTGCCTTACTGTACTAATGTTACTTGACTTTAGCCGTGCCTTCGATTGTGTAAATCATAAGTTGTTAGTTTCAATTCTTAAATCTTATAATTTTAGTGATAATGTTGTTCAATGGTTTGAGTCGTATTTGGAAGGGAGGCTACAGCAAATTAGAACTGTCGAAGGTAAGAAATCTGATTGGAGACTTAATCCTCTAGGTGTACCACAAGGTTCAACTTTGTCGTCATTATTGTTTTCTTTGTACATTAATCGAATTAATGAATGTGTTATTTTTAGTAATATTATGCTGTATGCGGATGACATACAGTTATATGTTCAATGTACACCTGATAAAATAAATGATGCTGTTAATCAATTAAACGTAGATTTAACTAATGTTTTCTCTTGGTGTAGTGATCATGGGTTACAATTAAATATATTGAAGTGTAAGCCGATAATATTAGTATCCTCTAGATTGTTGAATACTATTAGTGAAGACAATATTACGCCTATAGAAATCAATGGGCAGATTGTTAAGTTTGAAAATTCAGTTGTAAATTTAGGACTTAGAATTATGGGTAACTTGTCATGGGAAGAGCAAGTAAATTATGTTTGTAAAAAGGTTTTCCAAAGTTTGTATCAATTCAAACGTTTATGTTTCAAGCCAACAACTCATACAAAAAAACAGCTTGTGATGTCATTGATTTTCCCACATTTTGATTATGCTATGTCAGCATATTGTGATATAAATGACGAACTAAGTAATAGGTTACAAGTTGCACAAAATGCTTGCATTAGGTATATTTTCAATCTACGATTGGATGATCATGTAACTAGGTATTATAAAGAGTTGAATTGGCTAAAGATTAAAGAACGGAGGGAGTTAAGTATATTGAGTTTAGCTTTTAAGACTTTGAAATATAAAACGCCAGAATATTTGTATGAAAAATTTGTTAGAATGCAAGATGTTCATTTGAGACAAACAAGATTTGGTGATCATATTTTGCAATTTCCAATCCATAGAACGGTGATATATTCTAAATCTTTTCGTGTCCAATCAATTAGGTTATTAAATAAACTAGAACGAACATTAAAAGAAGAGCAAAATGAGAGAATATTTGTGAAAAATATAAGACGTTTATTGCTTTTAAAATATAGTGAATAGGGTTAGAAAATAAAAATGTTATTATGAAATCATGCTTAAGATAAACAGTGTAATAAAATAAGGCTATATTTGAGTTGTTAATATAGATTGAAGTGTATTTGGATTATAATTGTTTTCTTCTTTATATTATGTGTTTGTTTTGTAGATTGTATTTACAATGTAATGAAATGAAGTGTTTGGAATTATATTTACGTAAGAAACATGATAGTATATTTTGATTTAAAAAAAATATATATATATATATTTAACTAGATATATAATAACAATTTATTCCTTGTACAATGTATAAATCATGTTTGTAAGGTCAAACGTTTGTAAGACCACGACCTATGTTCTGTGTTGTAATCTTTTGGTGCCTGTCCCGGTGGAAGAGTGGACCTTTGGTCTAAACCGGGGCAGGTAAAATAAAAAAAATTGGTGTCAAATTGCTCTTTCTCTCTCTCTCTCTCTCTCTCTCTCTCTCTCTCTCTCTCTCTCTCTCTCTCTCTCTCTCTCTCGTCTCTCTCTCTCTCTCTCTCTCCTCTCTCTCTCTCTCTCTCTCCTCTCTCTCTCTCTCTCTCTCTCTCCTCTCTCTCTCTCTCTCTCTCTCCTCTCTGAGGCAGCGGGTGCAGATGGGAGGCCCGGGAGGCATCGTGGTCCGTTTCGTCCGTAAGCTGGACCTTGAACAATTTATACAGAAGAGGAAAGATAAGAGAAATCTCAATACCAGGGACATCGGGTTCATGGAGGGACAGTCAAATCCGATTTATGTCAACAACAGTCTCACCCAGGCTAACAGGAAGCTACTCAACAAAGCGCGAGACGTCAAGCGGAGAGAAACAGTACACGTATCTTTGGGTCAGAAATGGAAGGATCTTCATGCGCAAGAATCCTGGAGATCGCTTTGTGGTGATTGACTCAATGGAAAGTGTTAAGTAAGTTGTGAAAATTATTACGCTACAATGTATTGATTTGTTACATGATAAAAATGAGTATTTGCTATAGTTTGTTTGCAGTGTTATCTGATCTTTTTGAGGATCTTTCAGTTGGTATTAACAGTTTCAAATGTGTTTGTTTTTAATGTGTTTATTTTTCTTGGGGTTTTTTATTTAGGATTTTACAAAGGGATCTATATTTTAATGTATTCTCAATCACAAAATAAATTTTAATGAGCGTTAGTGTAAATAATCAGGGACCCATTTGTTTCATTAAAAGATAAATTTATAAAGTCTAAAAATTGCTTAAAGATAGGTCATACCAATGTAGAGAATTTGATGGTCAGAAGAGAAAACTGTCTTTAGTCTGTTTAACGAAAATGTTTTTGATGTTATTGTGTTATCTGAAACATTTTTAAAGCCTATTATACCTTCTACTCCATATCTTGTGGATAACTATGAATTGATACGCCATGATAGAGAGGGGAAGGAGGGAGGGGGTTTAGCCGTCTATTTGAGGAAGTGTTTCAGTTATAGGGTGATAGCATCTTCACAGGCAATGTATTGTATGAAACCTGAATTCTTAATCATAGAACTATCGCATTGTAATTGGAAGTTATTGTTGTGTGCAGTATATCGACCTCCTAAACTAGGGTATATTTCAGAATTTTTCGATGTTTTAGCCAATTTACTTCCAGTGTATAAATATGTCTTAGTAATAGGAGACTTTAACATAGATTTAAGTACTGATCGTGTGTTTTTCGAAAAAACGTATTTATTGGATACTGTTAAAAATTTGAATATGTCTATATTACCATTAAACCCAACATACCACAGACCAGAATCTGAAACTTGGCTAGATATCATGTTTACAAACGATTTGAGTAGAGTGAACGATTATGGGCAGATTTCTATATCTGGGCTTTCTTAACATGATTTCATTTATACAGAGATAAATTTAAAAAACTAAATTGTATGTAAATAAAAATATAAGTGTAGTAAGAGATTTTAAAAATGTCCAGGTTGATGAACTTAAACAGGAGTGTGTTGTGTTATTATGGGATGATAAGGTAAAAGTTCTGTCAGAGACATTGTCAAGTCTGTATAACAAATATATTCATCTAAGAAATGTAAGTAATAAAAGAAATGTATGTCCGTGGGTCAATGAAGATATCAAAAAATTAATTGTAAATGTTACGTTAGATCCAAAGATAGAGAAATATGGGAAGAATATAGGGTAATGAGAAATAGAGTTAAGAGAATTATTAGGGACGAGAGGAATAAATATTTTAAAAATTATTTAAGTGAGGAGAGATCAAGTCGAGATATGTGGAAACTCATTAGAGATCAGGGAGCTGGTAAACAATCGAAACAGCTAGGTGATCCGGTTGTTCAGTTGGATTGTCTCAATGATTATTTCTGTGGCATAAATAATGAAATAGACAGGGATTTGATAGAATATTATAAAAATAAGAGATGTTTGGAAGCAAATAATTTTAACTTCACGCAAATAACTGTTGAAGCTGTTTACAAAGCAACTATGGATATATCATCTAACGCTGTGGGTAATGACGATATACATATAAAGTTTATTAGATTGATTTTTCATGAAATACGAGATGTGTTGTTACACGTTTTTAATTTTTCTTTGTTATATAGTAGCTATCCAAGTCAATGGAAAAATGCATTAATTCTTCCGTTACCTAAAGTTAAGAGTCCTATAGAAACTAAAGATTATAGACCTATTAATATATTGTGTGTTTTGGGTAAAATAATGGATAAGTTGGTGTATCAACAATTATCTATATATGTTAATGAGTGTAATATTTTATGTAAATACCAATCTGGATATAGACCAATGTATAGTACTCAGACGGCTCTGATTAGGATTACGGATGATATAAGGTTGTCAATGGATAAAAGGGAAATAGTAGTCTTAACACTTCTAGATTTCAGTCGTGCTTACGACTGTGTAAATCATGAGTTGTTATTAGCAGTTTTGGAGTCTTATAATATCAGTGACAATGTAGTTCAATGGTTTAGATCATATCTATTGAATAGAAATCAACGAGTAAAAACTAGTGGTGGAATGTTATCCAATTGGAAGATTAATCCTGTAGGAGTTCCCCAGGGATCAACATTGTCAGCCTTACTTTTCTCACTTTATATAAATAGAATATATGAAATTATTATGTTTAGCAAATTTATGTGTTATGCTGATGATATGCAGCTGTACATAAGTTGTAATATAAATAAGGTAAATGAAGCTGTTGATGCAATGAACGCCGATTTATGTAATATTTCTAGCTGGTGTAAAAGTCATGGGTTAAATTTGAATGCTTTAAAATGTAAGTCTATGATATTGGGAACCTCCCGAACCTTAGCAAATATAGATTATGAAAATGTATTACCGATCGTGATTGAAGGAACAGTACTGAAATATGAAAATAGTTTTGTAAATTTAGGTCTTAATATGTCAAACACTTTATCTTGGGCCGAGCAGGTGGATAGTATAGTTAAAAAAGTTTATCAATGTTTATACCAGTTTAAAAGACTTAGTTTTAATCCATCAGTACATGTAAAGAAACTAATGATTCAGACATTGGTGTTCCCATTTTTTGATTACGCTCAAGCAGCATATTGTGATTTAAATAACTCACTAATGAATAAATTACAGGTAGCACAGAATGCGTGTATAAGATATATTTATAACCTAAAACTTGATGATCATGTAACTATTTATTATTGGAATTCAAGATGGTTAAAAATTAGAGAAAGATTAGAATATTCTGTGTTAACAATGTTGTTTAAGATATTGAAATATGAAAAACCGGATTATCTGTTTGAGCGTTACGTTAGTATGTATAATGTTCATCAAAGAAACACTCGTTTTGGAAGCACAACTTTGCTCTTTCCTATTCACAGAACGGTGATTTATACAAATTCCTTTCATGTAAAATCTATTAGACTAATGAGTGTTTTAGACAATAATATAAAAAATGTTCCCTCAGAACAAACTTTTAAAAAATTATTGAAGGACAAGTTAGTAAAAAGATATGAGTAATGTGTTAATGTACGTCATCCGTAAGCAGGAAAAATTAATTCTTATCTTGTGATGTATGATTTTATTGTAATACACGTTTTATTTGAGAATCGATTTGTTAGCTTTAAAGGGTAGTCTAAAGTTGAAAATTTAAGCATTGTAGGATAAACTGATTAAAATCATATAGATTTATATTAATTGTCTAGAGTAACTCCACTTATGTTTGTTGTTGTTAATTTGATTAAGTAATAGTTTATTATATTTAAAACAGTAAAAAATGTGTTTTCATGTGTGCAATATAAAAAGTAGAAACATTTGCGCATTTAAGTTTTAGTAAATAAATTAAATAGATTAATATAAATTGTGTAAACTTTTTCCGTAAAAAATAATTGTAGCTAGTGTTTTCTAAATCGACCAAAATTAGAAAGTAAAATAATTTTAGTCAAATAATATATTATAATTAACAATGCAATTAAAAGTTTAGATAAAGTAAAGTAAGATTAGTATGATTTAAATAATACTCAATGTTTCATGTGTGTGAGTATAAAATTGTGTGCCACAACTCTGTAAAAAAACAATGTAATTGTACAAATTTGAGCCTATCCCGGTGAAAGAGTCTTCTCATCTCTCTCTCTCTCTCTCTCTCTCTCTCCTCTCTCTCTCTCTCTCTCTCTCTCTCTCTCTCTCTCTCTCTCTCTCTCTCTCTCTCTGAGGCAGCGGGTGCAGATGGGAGGCCGGGAGGCATCGTGGTCCGTTTCGTCCGTAAGCTGGACCTTGAACAATTTATACAGAAGAGAGGAAAGATAAGAGAAATCTCAATACCAGGGACATCGGGTTCATGGAGGGACAGTCAAATCCGATTTATGTCAACAACAGTCTCACCCAGGCTAACAGGAAGCTACTCAACAAAGCGCGAGACGTCAAGCGGGAGAAACAGTACACGTATCTTTGGGTCAGAAATGGAAGGATCTTCATGCGCAAGAATCCTGGAGATCGCTTTGTGGTGATTGACTCAATGGAAGTGTTAAGTAAGTTGTGAAAATTATTACGCTACAATGTATTGATTTGTTACATGATAAAAAATGTGGTATTTGCTATAGTTTGTTTGCAGTGTTATCTGATCTTTTTGAGGATCTTTCAGTTGGTATTAACAGTTTCAAATGTGTTTGTTTTAATGTGTTTTATTTTTCTTGGGGTTTTTTATTTAGGATTTTACAAAGGGATCTATATTTTAATGTATTCTCAATCACAAATAAATTTTAATGAGCGTTAGTGTAAATAATCAGGGACCATTTGTTTCATTAAAAGATAAATTTATAAAGTCTAAAAATTGCTTAAAGATTCATACCAATGTAGAGAATTTGATGGTCAGAAGAGAAACTGTCTTTAGTCTGTTTAACGAAAATGTTTTTGATGTTATTGTGTTATCTGAAACATTTTTAAAGCCTATTATACCTTCTACTCCATATCTTGTGGATAACTATGAATTGATACGCCATGATAGAGAGGGGAAGGAGGGAGGGGGTTTAGCCGTCTATTTGAGGAAGTGTTTCAGTTATAGGGTGATAGCATCTTCACAGGCAATGTATTGTATGAAACCTGAATTCTTAATCATAGAACTATCGCATTGTAATTGGAAGTTATTGTTGTGTGCAGTATATCGACCTCCTAAACTAGGGTATATTTCAGAATTTTTCGATGTTTTAGCCAATTTACTTCCAGTGTATAAATATGTCTTAGTAATAGGAGACTTTAACATAGATTTAAGTACTGATCGTGTGTTTTTCGAAAAAACGTATTTATTGGATACTGTTAAAAAATTTGAATATGTCTATATTACCATTAAACCCAACATACCACAGACCAGAATCTGAAACTTGGCTAGATATCATGTTTACAAACGATTTGAGTAGAGTGAACGATTATGGGCAGATTTCTATATCTGGGCTTTCTTATCATGATTTCATTTATACAGAGATAAATTTAAAAACTAAATTGTATGTAAATAAAAATATAAGTGTAGTAATAGATTTTAAAAATGTCCAGGTTGATGAACTTAAACAGGAGTGTGTTGGGTTATTATGGGATGATAAGGTAAAAGTTCTGTCAGAGACATTGTCAAGTCTGTATAACAAATATATTCATCTAAGAAATGTAAGTAATAAAAGAAATGTATGTCCGTGGGTCAATGAAGATATCAAAAAATTAATTGTAAATGTTACGTTAGATCCAAAGATAGAGAAATATGGGAAGAATATAGGGTAATGAGAAATAGAGTTAAGAGAATTATTAGGGACGAGAGGAATAAATATTTTAAAAATTATTTAAGTGAGGAGAGATCAAGTCGAGATATGTGGAAACTCATTAGAGATCAGGGAGCTGGTAAACAATCGAAACAGCTAGGTGATCCGGTTGTTCAGTTGGATTGTCTCAATGATTATTTCTGTGGCATAAATAATGAAATAGACAGGGATTTGATAGAATATTATAAAAATAAGAGATGTTTGGAAGCAAATAATTTTAACTTCACGCAAATAACTGTTGAAGCTGTTTACAAAGCAACTATGGATATATCATCTAACGCTGTGGGTAATGACGATATACATATAAAGTTTATTAGATTGATTTTTCATGAAATACGAGATGTGTTGTTACACGTTTTTAATTTTTCTTTGTTATATAGTAGCTATCCAAGTCAATGGAAAAATGCATTAATTCTTCCGTTACCTAAAGTTAAGAGTCCTATAGAAACTAAAGATTATAGACCTATTAATATATTGTGTGTTTTGGGTAAAATAATGGATAAGTTGGTGTATCAACAATTATCTATATATGTTAATGAGTGTAATATTTTATGTAAATACCAATCTGGATATAGACCAATGTATAGTACTCAGACGGCTCTGATTAGGATTACGGATGATATAAGGTTGTCAATGGATAAAAGGGAAATAGTAGTCTTAACACTTCTAGATTTCAGTCGTGCTTACGACTGTGTAAATCATGAGTTGTTATTAGCAGTTTTGGAGTCTTATAATATCAGTGACAATGTAGTTCAATGGTTTAGATCATATCTATTGAATAGAAATCAACGAGTAAAAACTAGTGGTGGAATGTTATCCAATTGGAAGATTAATCCTGTAGGAGTTCCCTAGGGATCAACATTGTCAGCCTTACTTTTCTCACTTTATATAAATAGAATATATGAAATTATTATGTTTAGCAAATTTATGTGTTATGCTGATGATATGCAGCTGTACATAAGTTGTAATATAAATAAGGTAAATGAAGCTGTTGATGCAATGAACGCCGATTTATGTAATATTTCTAGCTGGTGTAAAAGTCATGGGTTAAATTTGAATGCTTTAAAATGTAAGTCTATGATATTGGGAACCTCCCGAACCTTAGCAAATATAGATTATGAAAATGTATTACCGATCGTGATTGAAGGAACAGTACTGAAATATGAAAATAGTTTTGTAAATTTAGGTCTTAATATGTCAAACACTTTATCTTGGGCCGAGCAGGTGGATAGTATAGTTAAAAAAGTTTATCAATGTTTATACCAGTTTAAAAGACTTAGTTTTAATCCATCAGTACATGTAAAGAAACTAATGATTCAGACATTGGTGTTCCCATTTTTTGATTACGCTCAAGCAGCATATTGTGATTTAAATAACTCACTAATGAATACATTACAGGTAGCACAGAATGCGTGTATAAGATATATTTATAGCCTAAAACTTGATGATCATGTAACTATTTATTATTGGAATTCAAGATGGTTAAAAATTAGAGAAAGATTAGAATATTCTGTGTTAACAATGTTGTTTAAGATATTGAAATATGAAAAACCGGATTATCTGTTTTGAGCGTTACGTTAGTATGTATAATGTTCATCAAAGAAACACTCGTTTTGGAAGCACAACTTTGCTCTTTCCTATTCACAGAACGGTGATTTATACAAATTCTTTTCATGTAAAATCTATTAGACTAATGAGTGTTTTAGACAATAATATAAAAAATGTTCCCTCAGAACAAACTTTTAAAAAATTATTGAAGGACAAGTTAGTAAAAAGATATGAGTAATGTGTTAATGTACGTCATCCGTAAGCAGGAAAAATTAATTCTTATCTTGTGATGTATGATTTTATTGTAATACACGTTTTATTTGAGAATCGATTTGTTAGCTTTAAAGGGTAGTCTAAAGTTGAAAATTTAAGCATTGTAGGATAAACTGATTAAAATCATATAGATTTATATTAATTGTCTAGAGTAACTCCACTTATGTTTGTTGTTGTTAATTTGATTAAGTAATAGTTTATTATATTTAAAACAGTAAAAAATGTGTTTTCATGTGTGCAATATAAAAAGTAGAAACATTTGCGCATTTAAGTTTTAGTAAATAAATTAAATAGATTAATATAAATTGTGTAAACTTTTTCCGTAAAAAATAATTGTAGCTAGTGTTTTCTAAATCGACCAAAATTAGAAAGTAAAATAATTTTAGTCAAATAATATATTATAATTAACAATCCAATTTAAAGTTTAGATAAAGTAAAGTAAGATTAGTATGATTTAAATAATACTCAATGTTTCATGTGTGTGAGTATAAAATTGTGTGCCACAACTCTGTAAAAAAACAATGTAATTGTACAAATTTGAGCCTGTCCCGGTGTAAGAGTCTCTCTCTCTCTCTCTCTCTCATCTCCTCTCTCTCTCTCTCTCTCTCTTCTCTCTTCTCTCTCTTTCTCTCTCTTTCTCTCTCTCTCTCTCTCTCTCTCTCTCTCTCTCTCTCTCTCTCTCTCTCTCTCTCTCTGATATCGTCTGTTATTTTAACCGCACTGGTTTAAAATAACAGACGATATCAGACATGCTATTGATAACAGAGAGATAACATTATTAATGCTTCTTGATTTTAGTCGTGCCTTTGACTCTGTGAATCATAATTTATTATTGTCTGTTCTGGAATCTTACAATTTTAGTTCCGCTGTGGTTGATTGGTTTCGAGATTACTTGACCAATAGACTTCAGCGGATCAAAACAAATAATGGAAATTTTTCAGATTGGAAGAATAACTCTGTAGGTGTTCCACAGGGATCCACACTTTCTGCTTTGCTTTTTTCTTTATACATTAATAAGATTGGTAGTTCTGTTATGGACGATTCTTGTAAGCAAGACAAGTTTATCATAAATTTATCATTGTTAAATGAAACAAATGTTAGTAACTATTACAAATCTAAAATATGATCTTTCATGAAGATAACCTCGTTGTGACAGGAAAATGTGAAAAATTACAATCATTTCGAGTGTCAAAAACAACTTTATGCTTACTATCTATAAAACATGTAATTAGTTATACTTTTACTAATTAATTATTACTGAATTAAAATACCGGACCAGTCAATCATTTAGCTATCACTGCAAAACAAGGTAAGCTATAACACGTGAAGCGTAAGGGCGGATTCCCAAGCAAGATTTCCTTCTTCAGATTTCCTCCAGGCAGATAAATAAAATAAAGAAATTTAGTGCATCCTGTATCCTGTCAGTCTAATGAGCAATTTGATCAGTTTTTCACCAGATATCGTATGGACAAATATAAAGGTAAACAGAGCTTAATACAATTTTCACAGCTCATTGAATGATAATACCCCTATACTAATACATTTGGATTTAAACTAGGAGGTCCTTTGAATAATAATCCCGGTTTAATGGTAGAGGGGACAAAATAAAAATGCGACATGATATATTAAACATGCTCAGCGTGGAATATAAAATTTTAAGGTTTCTCACATCACAAACTTTCTCTCTCTATGTCAGGAACATGTGGAGTTCCATCATACTTCATCTTTCTCTTACACAAGTCCTCTTTGTTTTGTTAAACAATGGTTGATCATGACATACTGCAAAAACTGCTGTTTCGATACAAACAAGATTTTTTCTGGAAATAATTAAGACAATGAATAGTTGGGAAATATTTTATTTCAAACAGAGATTAAAACATTATATGTATATCTTTATCATGAACATTTAGTTATATTAGAATATGTATTTTTATATTTTTAAATAATTCTTTCATTCATTTTTACTAACAAAAATAGTTTTTATCTTTAATCACATATTGTAGATAATTCTATTTAATTATACACCAAACATAACTATTTTTTTAGGCAATAGTTTTATATGTGTATACAATGAAACAGCAGAAAGTATAGCAATTTATACAGAATAAGTTGTGGTAGATTATCAAAGATTACAGTATTTTATACGCAAATGTATAAGTGTCTATAATTAATTAAATATTGTTGTGCAGGTTATTTCACAAATTGCAGTGAAGATGATAAATTACTTTTCGGATAAAAGGCGATAAGGTGGAGGAGGAAATCCATTAGAGCGAGTTCGGAAGGATGGTCTTTGACGCACGTCAGTTTCAATCAGTGCTTCCGGTACACTGCGAGCCATCGCTCTGAGGGAAGTTATGAACCGTAATGACAGACAGATACCATAAAACTAGATAGAGTACTACCTGTACAGCGCCTATATGACTTTTTAAGTATTGGCTTGAGACTTAAACTGGGTACAAAAAAATTATGGTTGCCTGTAAAGTCGGTTTTACGGGCGAAGATTTTTACGTGACAACGTCCCTTTTTTCCTCGGTAGAATATTTATTGATATGAATATTATTAAATTGCACAATAGGAACAAGGAATTGAATGAAAATAAGAATTGCCACAAATTTTAACTATAGAAATATATTTTGTTTACTAAAACATTGTACATAATTTGAAATTAATTAAAATTTGTTATTGTAAATGGTAAAGTTGAATAAAACATTTACTAAAATTGGAATTTGAAATTCTTGCTAAACACAGTTAAATTCTAACTCCGCGCGTGGTGATTGGTCGGTTTATGTTCGTTTGTTTGGTCGCACTGTTATGACAGGATAGAGGTTATAATTTGTTATTTTAAATGTTTGACTAGCAATACGCGCTGTTTCTTCTCAATCGATTGAATTACGATTGATTGCAGAGTGATTTAAACTAATAATTTACTTAACACTATCAACATTTGTCAATAGTATGACATAACCTATAAACTCAGTTTCTCAACTTTTGTGTCAATCTAACAATTAATCAATCAATCATAGTTTACGATAATGAAATATCAGTGTACAATTATTTACCTTTATTGTTGTAGTTTGTTGTAAATGACGAATCTAAAGCACTCCACATTTTCACGAATAAACATAGTTATCTGCTTTATCCCGTGCGGCGGACCCACAGTTATCTGCTTTATCCCGTGCGGATCCCGTGCGGCGGACCCACTGGACGGGCATCGTAACGTTACCGGGCGTTACACCTTTTTCATGAGTGACTCCGAGCCGCAACCTAATTTTAAGACGTTGTCACGTCAAAAACATTAAATACAAGAATAAATTACAATATTCTTCCATTAATACCCTACATTATTCTACTTTTATTTTACTTTCGTACATTTAAAATTCACTACTTTAGCATGAGAAATGAATTTAATATTGTTTTTATGCCACCACTGGAAATTTTTGTCAGTCATAAATCTTATGCATTTATAAGCAATTGAATTTATTGCCCATTTTAATATGAAATTGTAGAGGAACTAACTTCAAAGAATGTCTGGGGATGGGTTTTATTCAAGGATTCAACGAGAAAGATATTGTTGACGGCACATTTATCTGATATATTTTAGAGTTTTAAAATTAATGAGGAAGTTTTGCCAAAAAGTAAAATGGTCTTTCAAAATTAAAAAGATATACTGTAAGTATCAACGATAACAGTTGCAAAATAGAGTGTCGTGCAGAGATTGTGTTAGAGTGTGGAAATTGCTTGTTCGTAACTTTGAACACAGACTGACTACTGCCAACCAGATTGTCAACTGTTGCAAGGCTAATCAGTAATATTCCTAAAAGCACTAAGCATTGTAACATTTAAAATAAATTCAGAATTAGTCCTCGGTAATATTTTTGATGTCAAATAAATTATTTAGTTATTTTAATAAGTTCATAATTAGCTACCTATATATGAAACTAATTTTAATAAGTTCATAGAAATACGGCGAAGAGTTCAATTCCGTAATAAACAAAAAAAAAAACATAATGCGAGTGATAACTATATTTTCAAATCTAAATTGTGTTTAAAAACTCTTGATAAATTTTGCCATAAAATATTTTAGTTTATCCTAAAAATCTACCTACAACAAATTATTTTAGTATTTGAGACATTTAAAATGGAAAATAAAAATTACGTTCTTAAACTAACGGAGCCGTTGTGAAGACTATTGTCTAAAAGTTTCCTATTATTGTCTTTTAAACATTATTGAAAGAATAAAATTCTGGAAAATGCATTTATTTGCAAGTTTTCAAAGTTTTTCCTGTAACTCAAGAAGGCCTTTTCACCTTCTCTAGATCATAGCAAATAATGCTACTGAAATTAGAACCTCACTAACTGAGTGTACTCCCATCCCCCACAACCAAAAATAATATTACAGTAATGTCAGAAAAATGTAATGAAATGTGCACTCGTATATTAAATCCAAAAGGTGACCTACTGACAGAGAATAGTTTGTACCAACAATTATAAAACTGTTCCACACGCGTTTACTCATTGAACAAGCCCAAGAGATTTTAAAAGCATCAAGTCAAACTTTTACTGGAGTCAGGTTACCAATGTTTGGTTATACCGATGTAATAAAAGAACTAAACAAATTATAACAGACTTCAATAAATACAATTTATCTGTATGCAAAATCTATCTGTTCGGATACAGAATCACAGATGCTTTAACATTTTTGTAAGGATATGAGTTGGTATTTATAAATGTGTTACTTTTAATCCATATTCTTTTTGAAATATTACTAGTCAAAAATTATTAAAAAATTTAGTTAAAAATTCTCTTTAACACATACATTAGTTTAGATTATGGCAAAAAATTGAAGTACTAAAAGTGATAAAAGTAACAACAACAGTAAGTATTTTAACATACTAATTTTTAAATAGTATGTGATTAAGTTTATTTCATTTTACATAGAAATAGTCAAATTAAAAGCCATCCAACTATACAAAAACCCTAATAGGCTTAAAATTGCCATCACTGAAAAGTCTTCTTAATAACAGGTTCTATTGAATATTAAATTTACCAATGTACAGTGTACAATCCCGTTCGAAAAGTATTGCCATGGTTTGAGATTTATACCGGAAAATAGCCCAATTTGCTACATATTTAATCATTTTACAAACACTTGGCGTTAAGTGTATTACCTTATCTCTCTGTTCCTTGCAGGCCCAGATGTTATTCGAGTCAAATACTTAACCTTGTGAATAATTCATCAGCTGTTCTTTCAAATCACAGTGCCTGAGAATAGCTTATTCTCACTTACCTGTATTTCTTCTTAAAGTGTCTTTTTTAATACCAAACTCGTACTACGAGCATCGTCTTTATAGCTAGATTAATAATAAAAAGATGTAATGTTTAACTGCTTGAATGATATATTAAAGGACCAGTGAGATTTTTTCTATATTTTTATTTTCATACTAAATATACAGAATTGATAATGCTATAATTAGTGGTTTTATTATAATTTTAATTTTCTAACAAAGCAGAGAAGATCGATTTAAAAAAGCAATTAGTGTAATGTTAATAAAAAAAACTTCAGTGGACCTGAAATTATTAGAATAGGTTTTAAGAATTAATATATAACAACTGAAACAACAACAATCAATAAATAATATACGATATCTGCAGGAAGGTAAAATGTAGTATAATATATAATTAATTTATACACGATTGTATAACTATATAACAGTACAGATCATATTCACGTGCTTTTTAGGCCCATACAAATGATTAAAAGCTCAACATTATTAAAATTTTGTTTTCATACAAAATTAGACAAAGACAAACTAAACAAAAACAGCGTATTGAAATAAAAATTATTTCAAATTGCTCAAGAATTTTTTTGAGTAAATTTTTTTTGAAATGCATTGAGATTATCCCAAAAAATTTGAACAGCGTTTAATAAAGCCTCAACGTAGTATTTTATGGGTTATTTTAATCCCAAAAGCTGCTATCAATAATTTATTAATTATTAATAAGTTATTAAAGGTAGATATTTATAAATTTGCATTTTTAAAACTAAATGTGTGATTATGTATGTTAAAATGTATTTAAGATTTTAAATCATACACAATTGTTTTACTAGTCATCTTTTTTCTCCAACTCCCCATTTCTAATAGTTTCAATAGTTAATTTTAGTGATTAATGAAGTTATACATAATTTGTATTGTAATCCTAATATATAAAATATTTAGAACTTGTTTTGTAATGTTTCAATTGCTTCAGAGAATAATATTATGGCATAGGATTTCGTAAAAAATTTCCAAAAAAAAATCATTCTATGCCGAAAAAGAAACCAAATAACTGCTTTTAAAGTTAAATGGATAATTCAAAATTTGATTGCCTCATAATAAAAAATCCTGTATAAAAATATAATTTTTTACTTTGTATTAATACTAGATCATTAATATTATCTGAGCGCATTAGATAGGGCTCCATTAGGTAATAGTCTAAGTGTTCATAATAGGATTTTTTAACTTTGAAAAGTAACAACATTTTTGTCCCTTGGAAGAAACCAATATTTACACTGGTAGGAATGAAATGTCTAATTTGGATAGTACTTGCTTACTCTTGGCCATTTCAAATTCAAGTTACGATGCCCACATATTAGTTCGTTTTATTGATTCGATCAAAAACACTATATACATATATCTGTAGCTCTTGAAAATATACTTCCGTTTTGATAAGCGTCTTATTCCAACTCTTTTTAATCTACTTTTGGTTCCAAAAAATATTTTGTAGTATACAAGAAAATATACTTTCATTCTGAGGAATGAGGAGCTTATTACGACTTTCATGGAAAATTATACATACTCCCTACCTACCTCCGGTATAAGTGGGAAATCCTGATTAAGTTTATGCAATATTAATAAAAGATTTTATAATAATCGTTTATAAGTTTTTTGTTTTAGTAGTATATTTGATATTCGGACTGCAGTATTGGTAAAGGATCATTTAGACATGTTAGTGTTCATTTTTGCTTTACCATAAACCACCTTTAAAATGCATTAACCAAAATGTTAAGGAAGCCCACCATCTTGGATCAGCATAATGTAAAAACATTCACACAGCTTTTTTCATTAATTTTGGTTTTATAGCAGTGTTTTAAATAGCAATTTAAAATGCATTAAATGTCTTAAATCCATCACTGGCGCAATCTTGAGTAGAATTTAGGTATAAAGATTTTTATTTGCTGTATGCATTATAATACTGATCAAGCAATGTTTACTGAATATAATATAGTATTTAAATGTAATGCAAATTTTCCACCATGTTTCATATAGCATTTTCAAAATAACCGCTTGCAAGGTTTTGAATTGTAGAAGTCTTGTTTTTGGGCTGTAATCTGAGAAAGAATATGTCGTAGAGGTATTTTAATGTTCATTACCCTGTTTTTATTTCACTGTTAAATTACCACATCATAATGACAATAAAGCTCACTAGTTTCGAGTATATTAAGTGAAAAAATGTACTTTTTTTAAAATGAATTAGCTGTTTTTTAAATTCGTCACTGATGTAATGGAGTAAAATCAGGTATTAAATTTATCTTTGATATTTGTATCACTACTGACAAAACACTGTTATACAATTTTAATTGTAAACTATTGTTTCTGCTTCTTTAACGAAGTCCAATTGAAAGTGATAACAGATGTTTTAGTGTCAGTTAAATTGTGATTTTGAAACGTTATTATTACTATTACCGGATTAAAAATATATTCCAGGTAACTTTTAAGATCTTTCTCTTCTTTATAAACCTTTCTCGGATTTTTAAAAAATACTTTCAATAGGATTAGTCGAATCAGTCTAACCGTTCTCGAAAATAAACGATTAGCAACACATTTTGCGATAGATTATTATTTATTATTTAACACTTGAATAAGGGGATGCTCATATCATGTTAATTGCTAATTGCTTAAGTCAATAAGTGGTAATTTTATAAATTTCATTTGTATTCTTTATGTGTTTTTTGTAATAAAACAATAGTAAATATTAAAGAGCTGGGAAATTTTCTAAAGTTTGCAAAAGAACAGAATTCATACGCAAAGTTAATGTTTGTAAAATATTACCCATGTAAACATTGAGTAAAGTTATTTCAAATTCATGATGTATTTAGTCCAATTCACAATGCTGGAAACTCTCTTTGTGTATGGATTGAAAATATCATAGCATGAAAAATGATCCAACCGTTTAAAACCCAGATAGCAACACATTCATTAATCATCGATGGTGATTTGAACCAGGCCCACTAAATATTTACGGATGTGGCTAAAAGAGTCTGGCTAACGGGGTTTGATCTGCTACACAAAACTATGACACACAAACATATGTCAGATATTGGCATTCACAAAGCTAGCGGAGAGATACTAAACAGAAATGTATAATTTTGAATAGTCACAATATTACAGATATTCTTCAACTATTTGAGTTTATTTTTCACATACAATACTAATCGCTACATTATTTCAACGATCGTCTCATTGGCTAATTAATACCAACTGAAAACTGGAACTCTATGAAAATGAAGTGTGTTCAAAGCACCCTTAAAACCTAATTTGGAACACTTTTGGACAAAATATGTTTGAAACTTAATAAAATGTGTGAATAAAAAATTATATTCTTTCTCCCAGCTAATAATGTTGCCAAATCTTCCATAAAATATTAAAACTACTATAGTTAATTTTGTCGCTAGTATATTATCTACTTTTTATATATTAAATAGATATAGGTCGGCTTCAAGATCATCCAAAAAAGGAACTTCTCTTTCATAGCATTGGCTGTTACATCTAACTGTAATTATTACTTAAACATCACATCGTACAAATAGTATATAATGTTCTAACATAATTTTCTGAAATAATTTATTTAATTATTTACTTTAGATTTTACATGTTACAATACAGATAGTTATCCAACTTATTATTGTAAACATATCAATTCATATATAACTAATCAGTTTTATTCTTACTAGCTAACAAATGCTCAAAATTTACAACACTTTTATGCTTAAATCAAGTCCATGCTCTTCATTGCCTAATTAAAGAATTGTTATTGAAATAAATGGCTATCAACAGCAATAATAATAACAAACAAACACCTCCATTAACTCAGTACAATTACATATTATTTACCTAGACCGAAAATTTTAAAAATATAAAAACATTTATATATATAACATTAAAAAAAACAATGAACACAAATAATAGAAATTAAATAATATCATAAATAACACATTTATTAAATAGTGTAATGAACCTTAAACTCGGATACAATAACAGCTTTGTATATTTTAAAACGAGTTATTTGGCTCTGGCTTTTCTTCAAACACACGCCTCAGCTTCCCTAACTACCCCAAACCTTCAGATGTCCAGGCGTTCCCGGGCCAAGCGCAATACAGACAATGGCCTTGTAAGAAAATACAAGGCCTATCCGCTTTTCGTCGGCCCCGCACTGATCTGGCCACCCAGAGAAAAAGAAAGTGCTTCGGTACACGTCTTTTTATTCATAAGCAAGGTCTGATTATTGCGGTAAATGAGGTCAAGGTCGACGACACTATATTCAACATGGTCAGGCAGATCAGAAGCATTGTACAGCCGACATCATTGATTTTGATAGGTGAATGTGCACCCAGATTTTGATGGTGAGAGAAGTGAGGACTGAAACAACGCTCGAGCTCTAGAACGAGGGGCGGGGAACATTAAAGTTTAAACGGGCAAGCAGGACACTGCATGTTCACCTCCCCAGTTATCAGCTTCTTCAAGAAAAACTAGAGACCCCACACAAACGTCGCCTACGGGAGGCTATCAAACTCAAACAAAGTCAATAATTCAGAATAAGGTATTTAAGTATGTATAAATGCCCAAATATTTTGAAGTACAAAAACCTTAGAAACTTTATTTGTAAGCGTTCGATCATTTCAATTAAATAATATTGAAATGGGTTCCATATTACAAATCCGAATTCCAATTTTGATGCGAACCAAGGAAAAATTGACAATTGTGTTAATGTAGATACTTTAAAAAAAAATTGACTCGACCTGCATTACAAATCCCAAAAATTTTGTACGCTGTTTTACAAATATCGAATTACATGCTTGGAAGAGGAAAAAGTAGGAGTCGAAAATATACACCCAAATCTTGTAGAAATTTGAACAGACGGATAGAATAGGTGTCATTTAGATAAGTAAGTTCAAAATTTAACAACATTTCGAGTTTTTCTAGTGCTACCTCATGGGACAACACACTTGTCTCGCGGTGTTTAATATCGCCAGGGCCTGTTTGGCTCCACAAGAAACAAACGAATCCAAATCGTTCTTGCAGTAATTTCACAAATTCGTTTTAAAAGATTTTAATCTCACGGAAGATTTTCCATGAGTCATCTGCATACAACAAGACGTTTTACTATTTTTCACACATTCCACAATAAGCATTTATAAATAAAATAAATCAACAGCGGAGCCCAAGATTAGAAAATCCCTTGAGGCCAACACCAGATTTGTACTTTCACAATTCACTAGACCAGAATCCCTATTAAATGGTCACTAATTGCGTTTCCTTTTACCAAGGTATGTATGATGGAAAAAATTTAATAGAATTTTTCAGAGAATCCAAAATAATAATAATTTTTTTTAATAGTTCTAAATGATTTGACCTTGTCAAAATGCTTTAGAGAAAATCTGATGTAAAGCTACGAATCAACTTGACTACTACTCCCTCCTATTCTAAAAACTTGATGAGCAGTAATCTGAAAAAGTTTAATAGATTTGTGTTAATAGAGCGCCCAGAAAGAAAAACCACATGCTGAAAAGGGTGTAATATAACTTTTGCACTGTGGTCTCGGAAAATTCTAATCTGTATTACAAATTGATTCGAATAAGGTCTTAGCTGGCAGTATGACTAACAAAGCAACTGGTCTGTAGTTTTTTTATATCGTTCCTGTCAAAGCCATTTTTAAATAATTGGGAACCAGCTTTTGTTAGTTTTTCCACCGGTCTGGAAAATAATTTGTTTGTTAATATGAAACATATAAAATAAGTGTTTTTAAAGGTGTAATATAAAAAATTCAAAAAACATCCTTTAAAAAAATAAAAGATGGTATGTGCCGTCTGGACGCCAAATGATCGCCTTGTGACTTGAGTTTCATAAATGCTTGGCAACATCTCCTGATCAGTAATAGCACTCCAGAGAGAAGGAAGGAATGTTTTGAATGAACAGGAGAGTTCTGCTAGCGGCAAAACGCCAGCCAGCTGATCACAGTCCAGAGCAGAAGGTATCGATACACCGACTGGGTAAACTACTGACGCAAAGGCCTCTGTCTATCTCCGCCATTAAACCCTCCACCTCACCCCCGTCCACTGTCATTGTATTGTAGTTCCTGTTTATCAGTCGAACCTCAACCTCCTCACCAGCACTCTCAGAATGGACATCGGATTGTTTACTACGTTCTTGCCTACTAAAGAGGAAGGAGTAAGTTTAGGATAATCACCATTTTTAATACAGCCGCTTTGAGTTTCAGCGTCTAATTAAGTTTCAAATTCATTCAAACATAGTATTCAAATTTTTAATTGTTTTATATTGTTTGCGTAATCGTTCGTTTCCCTTTTAATTATTTGAATTGTACCGTTATGAAAATCCAGATTGGATATTTAATTTTTTTCTGCTTTGTTATACAGGTAATGTGTTTCATTATAATTTTTGGAAAATACAATAAATTATAAAAATATGAACACCGTCATTTACATCACTAGTACCTAAAACCCACTTTCCAGTTTAAAACAGTTGATTGAAATTGTACAAAGTAGCCCAAAGTAATCTCCTTTTTAAAAAATTAAAACCTGCCATTGCACAGTAGGGCGGAAACTTTAGTCTTATTTTACCAATACACTCCACAACAAACAATTTTGCAGATGGCGGGTGCGTGATAACCGGATTCCAGCTTAACCAAAGGCCTCTTCTCTTCACACACACATTTATAAATACTATATCAGTCAAAAAAACCATCTAACATCCAAGGTATCTCCTCCCGGAACAAGTTTTAACCCACGTTGTTTTTTTTAATGTGTAAGGTGCAAAACATTAATAGCATAAAAAAAAAACATTAACTGTCTACTCAAATTTCTCCCCCCCATCAGTCAAAGTAAATATTGATTCCAGTTATGGGTAAATTGAAATCACTCATGACTAAAATTGTTATCTCGCATTTAGAAAGGTTTTTTTGAATTGTTCAAAAATTTTACTCGAAAAAAACTCTTTGTATCAATGCCTATTTGTGAATTAGGATGGTGAGAATATACTACGCCTAGGAATAATTGAAAGAAGATTTTTGTTAAATCTAATTTTGACACCCATAGATATGTTCCCCATTAGTTTCTAAAGTATGAATACGACCTAGATTTTAAATTATTTTTGGTACTAGCTAACAAGGACCCCCCACCCAAACCAACTCTATCTCTCCTGTATACAATTATCAGCTATCATCGAAACAAGTTCAGAGCTTACTTATATGATTTCATTAAGACAGGTTTCTCGTGAGTGCAGATAATTTTATAAGCTTTATATATTTAATACTCTCCAATCTAAAAGAATAAAGTGTTGCGTCTTAAGACCTCTAACGATTTTGATGTATAATAATATTTAAGTTTACTAACACATTTATAAAAGTAATAAATTAGAAAAAAAATACATATATATATACACATGCACTTAGGCAATGCACTTTAAGACACATAAATAAACACATTGCAGTAAACTATACACAAAGGAACAAATAGATAATGAAATAATAACAAAACCATACGTTGGCGATGCGGATGACAGCCCGGCAGCTTAAACATTGGTGTTGTTCCCTTCCTCCATCCGCCCTGGTCCAGTCCTCGGTGCTCGGTCTCAGGCGCTCCAGGTCCCGAGTGGTCCTCGATCAGCTCAAGGTCTATCTCCGTCAGATTCTTCTCAGGAAAACATCTTACCGTGCAGCGGTTGATCCATGCAAACTTTGAAACGCAGCTCGTCCATTCAAATATGCGAGTGTCCGCCCACACAGAATCCTTTGTTTCAAGAGTAATCGCCAGGTTTCACATAAATCGGACAGGATCACTGGAGAAGCCCAAGTTTTAGAAAGCAGAGTAACCTTTTTTTTCTTGATGGCCCAGGCGTACGTACTTGCTCCATGTCGAACCTGCGACAAAAACTTCACGATGATGTGCGCTGGACCAGGTTCTTCACTGGAACAGCTTGCCAGGCGATGGCGCCGCGGCAATCATAGTAGGAGTCACTCTTGAATCCCAAGATTCAGCTACTGCTATCACAAACTCGGTCACATTCTCAGTTTTTCTTTTCAGGAACACCTTGTATCTCCAAATTACAGTTGCTCTTCAATACTGCGCATTAGCGTTTAGTTTTTTTTCTGCTTCAGGACTTGACACCTCTCGCCTCAGAGTCCGAAACGTTGTAATCTTTTTAACAACTCGACTATTTTACACCTTTTGGCGTCTTTATTTTCGCCTTCGAACGGTTCTCACATCGTTTTCTATATCAGTCAGCCTTTTGGAGTAAAAGTCTAGAGTTTGGTTGATGTCTGATAATCAGAGCAATTGATTACCAAGGCAATCTTCTATCTCTTAGTTCTTTCTATTTTCATAAAATAACACTCCATTAAGTATTAAAAAACGACTAAATGGTTCTTTCTATAGTACTGCAAATTTCTTTTTCTATATATCGCATTTGTCCTTCAATGCAACAACGGATAGAGGATTTAGTTTGATGACTACACGTGACTACCCAAAACTGGTATTTGATTCGATCCACCTGACAATAAGAATCAGGCTGGTGAATCCTAGTCTACCCTTGATTTCACTGAGTCTTTGAAAGTAACTTTTTCGATCATTATATGTCGGTCTCAAACACACAATAAATTTTCGATCTCGGATTAAAATAACAGAGAAGTACGTTTAGCTACGCGGTTTTAACAAAATTTGCCAGTGAAAGGGTACTGGCAAAATATTTAAAAAAAAAAATTCTTGTTCTGTTTGTATGATTAACTACCTAAAGAATATCTAAAAAAAAACAGATTATGGTCTAAGGATCTTTTCATTTTATATTAACTTAATTTTTAAATTGTTTATTATTGAGTTCTATCGTTGATGCACGGACTTATATAGGATATCTCTTTCGTTTTTAGATAAGAGGACACATGGGACAAGTATAATTCCTAACTTGTTATAATATTTCATATAAGCTATGAAAATTTCTAGATATTGAATACTATTTAGTTTATATAAACAAAAGTAAATATCAATTACTTTACATTTCAAAATTTCTTAAAATACACAGACACACAAATATAGTGACTATTTTATTCTGATATGTTTCCTGAATAACCCTAAAATAAAAATTACAAGTTTGTGTTTAAATAGAAAAATATTTTTAAACCAATGTTAATGTTTTTTTTTTTTATTTATTAGCAAAGTACAATGTACTTACCATACGCCCATTTCTTGTAGACAAAGGATATTACAATAAAGATTTTATGAAACGTCTTTTTATTTGTATTTGTAATTATTAAAAAGCCAATAGCTGACACATTAACTAACTGGAACCATAATCTGGTGTATTAACTCAAACAGTGGTGTTTCACTAAAATGCAGAGCAACTCTCTATAAAAGTTATATACTTTTATA
>NW_025783889.1:0-28578 GCF_021130785.1 Homalodisca vitripennis
CTCTGTCCCCTACTACTATTGAAGCTTCACTAACGCACAGGGCCAACTCCCGACGTGGGAGGGGGGTTTTAGGGTTCACATCGTTAGACGTAGTAATTTTTTTTTTAAACAAGGATCAATCTGGAAACCAGTGCACGAATCCGCAGCTAATTATCAGTTGCAAGATTTTTAAATACCCCTAAAAGTGACGACAAAGATTAGTAGAGCCATATTATGTAGAATGCATAATATCAGGCTTACGGAAAAGCTAAAGCGACAGAAAGCATGCTAGAGACCTTTTTTGTTAAGATCCTATTAATAGTAGTCTACTTACAAAAGTTTTGGAACATATAAGTCAGAGGCCAACGGTTCGGCCCACTATCGAGCACGAAAGGAGTAAGTTTTTAAGTGAAATTTTATAATGATCAATCCACGTTTTTAATAATTAGAAAAAACGGCTAACACCATAGCGAAGGAGTAAGAGTATAAAAATGTGCACTGAACCTTTATTCTGTAGATTGGGGCACTTAATTTGTATTTAAATCATATTTTCTTTTATACTGGCCTAGAAAACTAAGATTTTATCCTAAAATATAGCCCAGAAATACAAAATCTCACGTGTAGAAACCTACAAAAAAATCAAAAACTTTAAATACACGTTATGCGGACCAAACACGTTGAGGATAGAGCCAAAATGTTACTGAACACTTTTTTGTAGATCACGTGATTTCCTAATTCCCGTTTGAAGATTTTGTTTTGAGCTACGACCAACCGTTTAGCCGCTATCAAGCCCGGAATGTAAATTTTGTAGGCGAAAATGTCCAAATATTTTTCACTTAATAACGCGTTTTTGCGGTCAAACTAATGGAAATATAGTAAAAAGTCACTGGACCTTTTTTTGTAGGTCATCATTATTTCCTAAATAAAACTTTTGATCTTATTTTGACCTCCGACCAATGGTTTCGCCGCTATCGACCCCAAAAACAAAAGTTTCGCGTAAAAGTTACAACAAAATTGTACATAATCACGTTTTTTCGCGGCCAAACCAATCGAGATAGGTGGCAAAAAGACTGGAACTGGACCTTTTCTGTAGATCACATAATTTGCTAATTTGAATGGGTCAATCAGCATTTGAGCTAGCAACGACCAACCGGTTTCGCTTCGGCCGCTATCGGGCTTGAAACATTATTTTTTATTCGGAAAAAATCTCTCTGGAATGTTCAAAATGTTCGAGCGTTTTGTCGCTTAACCATGGAAGATAGAGCAAAAAGTCATTAGACCTTTTTTGTAGTTCACTTCATTCCTGATTATGAATTTTCCGTCAGATCCGAGCTAGCTCCAACGGTTCGCCCGCTATCGGGCTTACAAAAAATGCCTGCAGGGGGTGAAGAATGCGCGATTTTTTGGGAATTTTTTTGAGGGGTTGAAAAGTAAAAAATTCTCACTTTTCAGACTTTTCCTGGTGGTTACACGTGGAAAGCTATCTGTGTACCAAATTTCAAGTTTCTAACTCATCTGGAAGTAGGTTAGAATTAGTATACGTGAGTCAGTGAGTCAGTCAGTTACACATGCGGTTGTATATAATATAGGACTCGCCCTTCGGCTCGCTGGGGGCTACGCCCCCAGGCCCCCAAAGTAAACGCTTTGCAAATTCGGGGATAAGCGGAATTCGGTGACTGGTTAAGTCCGGACATTAAGTAAATGACAAGGGATTTAAAAATTGACCTTTTTCATAGATTTTTTTTCCGGATTCGTAAAAACTTTTGACTTTGAGGGCATTTTGGCGGTTTAAACCGTTAGAGATACGACAAAAAGTGACTGGACCTTTCTTGTTGGAAATTTAATTTTGTCTTTCGATTGTGCCCTCAGATCTGATCTACGACCTATGGTTTAGCCAGAAATGAGCTCGGGAGAAAAGTCTGCACGGGTCAGCTATCTTGAATTGTTTAGTATAAACATAATAAAAACCGACCTCAAGGCAGTATTTTAAGTCGAACAGGGGGTTTTAATATCACCAGGAGACCTATCTAGTCAAGGCGAGAAATTCCCTGGGTGGGTGATTAATGTTAAGGAGGTTTAAGACAAGAGGGGGTTTAATTTCGTCAGGATATTGTCTGGTCATATGAACAAATTCCCAGGGGGGGTTAACGTTACCGGGGGATAAGTCTCCAGGGGTTATCTGGTCATACCAGGATCTTCCCAGGGGGGGGGTTAAGAGATTTGGTGACTGGTAAAATTCGGACATGAGGTCATGGCAGGAAATTCCCTGGGGGGGTTTAATGTTACCCAGGGGGGTTAACACATCAGGGGGTTGAATGTACAGGAGGTTATCAGGTCATACCAGGAAATCCCCGGGGGGGGTTAATATTACCGGGGGTTAATGACACACTTGGGCCTTTTTTAGAGGGTATTGTGTCTGTGAACATAAATAAATAATTCCTCTGTCCCTATCTACTATTGACGCTTAGCTAACGCTCAGCCAACTCCCGAAGTCACTGAACCTTTTCTGTAGATCACGTGATTTCCTAAATCCCGTTTAAAATTTGTTTTGAGTTACGACCAACCGTTTAGCCGCTATCAAGCCCGGAATGTAAATTTTTAGGCGAAAATGTCCAATATTTTCACTTAATCGCGTTTTGCGGTCAAACTAAGGGAAATATAGTAAAAAGTCACTGGACCTTTTTTGTAGGTCATCTTATTTCCTAAATAAAACGTTAGTCTTATTTTGACCTCCGACCAATGGTTTCGCCGCTATCGACCCCAAAAACAAAAGTTTCGCGTAAAAGTTACAACAAAATTGTACATAATCACGTTTTTCGGCCCAAACCAATCGAGATAGGGCAAAAGATTACTGGACCTTTTCTGTAGATCGCGCAATTTGCTAATTTGATGGGTCAATCAGATTTGAGCTACGACCAACGGTTCGGCCGCTATCGGGCTTGAAACATTATTTTTATCGAAAAAATCTCTGGAATTTCAAATGTTCGAGCGTTTTTGTCGCTTAACCATGGAAGATAGAGCAAAAAGTCATTAGACCTTTTTTTGTAGTTCACTTCATTCCTGACCATGAATTTTTCCGTCAGATCCGAGCTAGCTCCAACGGTTCGCCCGCTATCGGGCTTACAAAAAATGCCTGCAGGGGTGAAGAATGCGCGATTTTTTTGGGAATTTTTTTTGAGGGGTTGAAAATGAAAAATTCTCACTTTTCGGGATTTTCCTGGTGGTTACACGTGGAAAGCTATCTGTGTACCAAATTTCAAGTCTCTAACTCATCTGGAAGTAGGTTAGAATTAGTATACGTGAGTGAGTCAGTCAGTCAGTCAGTTACACATGCGGCTGTATATATATAGGACTCGCCTTCGGCTCGCTGGGGGCTCTACGCCCCCAGGCCCCCAAAGTAAACGCTTGCAAATTCGGGGATAAGCGGAATTCGGTGACTGGTTAAGTCCGGACATTAAGTAAATGACAAGGGATTTAAAAATTGACCTTTTTCATAGATTTTTTTCCGGATTCGTAAAAACTTTTGACTTTGAGGGCATTTTGCGGTTAAACCGTTAGAGATACGACAAAAAGTGACTGGACCTTTCTTGTTGGAAATTTAATTTTGTCTTTCGATTGTGCCCTCAGATCTGATCTACGACCTATGGTTTAGCCAGAAATGAGCTCGGGAGAAAAGTCTGCACGGGTCAGCTATCTTGAATTGTTTAGTATAAACATAATAAAAACCGACCTCAAGGCAGTATTTTAAGTCGAACAGGGGGTTTAATATCACCAGGAGACTATCTAGTCAAGGCGAGAAAATTCCCTGGGTGGGTGATTAATGTTAAGGAGGTTAAGACAAGAGGGGGTTTAATTTCGTCAGGATATTGTCTGGTCATATGAACAAATTCCCAGGGGGGGTTAACGTTACCGGGGGATAAGTCTCCAGGGGGTTATCTGGTCATACCAGGATCTTCCCAGGGGGGGGGTTAAGAGATTTGGTGACTGGTAAAATTCGGACATGAGGTCATGGCAGGAAATTCCCTGGGGGGGTTTAATGTTACCAGGGGGGTTAACACATCAGGGGGTTGAATGTACAGGAGGTTATCAGGTCATACCAGGAAATCCCCGGGGGGGGGGGGTTAATATTACCGGGGGTTAATGACACACTTGGGCCTTTTTTAGAGGGTATTGTGTCTGTGAACATAATAAATATTCCTCTGTCCCTATCTACTATTGACGCTTAGCTAACGCTCAGCCAACTCCCGAAGTCATCTGAAAACCTTTTTCTGTAGATCACGTGATTTCCTAAATCCCGTTTAAAATTTGTTTTGAGTTACGACCAAACCGTTTAGGCCGCTATCAAGCCCGGAATGTAAATTTTTAGGCGAAAATGTCCAATATTTTCACTTAATCGCGTTTTGCGGTCAAACTAAGGGAAATATAGTAAAAAGTCACTGGACCTTTTTTGTAGGTCATCTTATTTCCTAAATAAAACGTTAGTCTTATTTTGACCTCCGACCAATGGTTTCGTTTCCGCCGCTATCGACCCCAAAAACAAAAGTTTCGCGTAAAAGTTACAACAAAAATTGTACATAATCACGTTTTTCGGCCAAACCAATCGAGATAGGGCAAAAGATTACTGGACCTTTTCTGTAGATCGCGCAATTTGCTAATTTGATGGGTCAATCAGATTTGAGCTACGACCAACGGTTCGGCGGCCGCTATCGGGCTTGAAACATTATTTTTATCGAAAAAATCTCTGGAATTTCAAATGTTCGAGCGTTTTGTCGCTTAACCATGGAAGATAGAGCAAAAAGTCATTAGACCTTTTTTGTAGTTCACTTCATTCCTGACCATGAATTTTCCGTCAGATCCGAGCTAGCTCCAACGGTTCGCCCGCTATCGGGCTTACAAAAAATGCCTGCAGGGTGAAGAATGCGCGATTTTTTGGGAATTTTTTTGAGGGGTTGAAAATGAAAAATTCTCACTTTTTCGGGATTTTCCTGGTGGTTTACACGTGGAAAGCTATCTGTGTACCAAATTTCAAGTCTCTAACTCATCTGGAAGTAGGTTAGAATTAGTATACGTGAGTGAGTGAGTCAGTCAGTCAGTCAGTTACACATGCGGTTGTATATATATTAGGACTCGCCTTCGGCTCGCTGGGGGCTACGCCCCCAGGCCCCCAAAGTAAACGCTTGCAAATTCGGGGATAAGCGGAATTCGGTGACTGGTTAAGTCCGGACATTAAGTAAATGACAAGGGATTTAAAAATTGACCTTTTTTCATAGATTTTTTTCCGGATTCGTAAAAACTTTTGACTTTGAGGGCATTTTGCGGTTAAACCGTTAGAGATACGACAAAAAGTGACTGGACCTTTCTTGTTGGAAATTTAATTTTGTCTTTCGATTGTGCCCTCAGATCTGATCTACGGACCTATGGTTTTAGCCAGAAATGAGCTCGGGAGAAAAGTCTGCACGGGTCAGCTATCTTGAATTGTTTAGTATAAACATAATAAAAACCGACCTCAAGGCAGTATTTTAAGTCGAACAGGGGGTTTAATATCACCAGGAGACTATCTAGTCAAGGCGAGAAATTCCCTGGGTGGGTGATTAATGTTAAGGAGGTTAAGACAAGAGGGGGTTTAATTTCGTCAGGATATTGTCTGGTCATATGAACAAATTCCCAGGGGGGGTTAACGTTACCCGGGGGATAAGTCCTCCAGGGGGTTATCTGGTCATACCAGGATCTTCCCAGGGGGGGGGGGTTAAGAGATTTGGTGACTGGTAAAATTCGGACATGAGGTCATGGCAGGAAATTCCCTGGGGGGGTTTAATGTTACCAGGGGGGTTAACACATCAGGGGGTTGAATGTACAGGAGGTTATCAGGTCATACCAGGAAATCCCCGGGGGGGGGGGTTAATATTACCGGGGGTTAATGACACACTTGGGCCTTTTTTAGAGGGTATTGTGTCTGTGAACATAATAAATATTCCTCTGTCCCTATCTACTATTGACGCTTAGCTAACGCTCAGCCAACTCCCGAAGTCACTGAACCTTTTCTGTAGATCACGTGATTTCCTAAATCCCGTTTAAAATTTGTTTTGAGTTACGAACCAACCGTTTAGGGCCGCTATCAAGCCCGGAATGTAAATTTTTAGGCGAAAATGTCCAATATTTTCACTTAATCGCGTTTTTGCGGTCAAACTAAGGGAAATATAGTAAAAAGTCACTGGACCTTTTTTGTAGGTCATCTTATTTCCTAAATAAAACGTTAGTCTTATTTTGACCTCCGACCAATGGTTTTCGCCGCTATCGACCCCAAAAACAAAAGTTTCGCGTAAAAGTTACAACAAAATTGTACATAATCACGTTTTTTCGGCCAAACCAATCGAGATAGGGCAAAAGATTACTGGACCTTTTCTGTAGATCGCGCAATTTGCTAATTTGATGGGTCAATCAGATTTGAGCTACGACCAACGGTTCGGCCGCTATCGGGCTTGAAACATTATTTTTATCGAAAAAATCTCTGGAATTTCAAATGTTCGAGCGTTTTGTCGCTTAAACCATGGAAGATAGAGCAAAAAGTCATTAGACCTTTTTTGTAGTATCACTTTCATTCCTGACCATGAATTTTCCGTCAGATCCGAGCTAGCTCCAACGGTTCGCCCGCTATCGGGCTTACAAAAAATGCCTGCAGGGGTGAAGAATGCGCGATTTTTTGGGAATTTTTTTGAGGGGTTGAAAATGAAAAATTCTCACTTTTCGGGATTTTCCTGGTGGTTACACGTGGAAAGCTATCTGTGTACCAAATTTCAAGTCTCTAACTCATCTGGAAGTAGGTTAGAATTAGTATACCCGTGATGATTGAGTGAGTCAGTCAGTCAGTCAGTTACACATGCGGTTGTATATATATAGGACTCGCCTTCGGCTCGCTGGGGGCTACGCCCCCAGGCCCCCATTTTGGGTGTTGGCTAAATTCGGGGATAAGCGTAATTCGGTGATTGGTTAAATTCAGACGTGGAAGTTTCCAAATTTTTATGTATCCGTTCTCGAGAATCTTACGGGTCGTAATGCTTCGCTAACGCTCAGCCAAAAGATGTGTGGGTGTATAATATTAATCAATTGATGTGGTAGAAAGAGTTAAGTTATGTGTTCGCGAAATTTAGAGAGAAGAAGAATTTGGTTTTAACCAAAGTCAGAGGACGTATGTATAACCATAGGGTTCATTTTCCGGATTCGTACCCAAACTTTTGACTTTGAGGGGGTTTTGCGGCTTAAACCGTTAGAGATACGAAAAAAAGTGACTGGACCTTTCTTGTCGGAAATTTAATTTTATCTTTCGATTGTGCCCTCAGATTTGATAGCTACGACCTATGGTTTAGCCAGTACGGAGCTGTGGAGAAAAGTCTGCACTGGTGGGCTATTGTGAATTGTTTAGTGTAAATATAATAAAAACCCAACCCTGAGTCAGTAGTTTTAAGTCGTTTTAGGGGGTTTAATTTGCTCAGAGGTTTATCTTGTCAAGGCCAGGAAATTCCCTGGGGTGGGTGATTAATGTTAAAGGGGGTTAAGACATCAGGGGGTTTAATTTCGTCAGGATATTGTCTGGTCATATGAACAAATTCCCGGGGGCGGGGTTAATGTTACAGGGGTTAATGACACACGTGGGCCTATTTTAGAGGGTGTTGTGTCTGTGAACATAAAAATAACACTCTGTCCCTATCTACTATTGAAGCTTCACTAACGCTCAGCCAACTCCCGACGTGGAGGGGGGTTTTATTCACTCGTTAACGTAGTAATACAAGGTCAATCTGGAACCAGTGCGAATCGCACTAATTATAGTTGCAAGATTTAAAACCCCTAAAAGTGACGACAAAGAATTAGCCATTTAGAGCATTTATCAGGCTTACGGAAAGCTAAACGACAGAAAGCTGCTGGACCTTTTTTTGTAGATCCTATTAATAGCTACTTACAAAAAGTTTAACATATAAGCTAGGGCCAACGGTTCGGCCACTCTCGAGCACGAAAAGTAAGTTTTTAAGTGAAATTTTAAATATAATCACGTTTTAACGGCTAAACCATGGAAGATAGAGTAAAAATGTCACTGAACCTTTTCTGTAGATTGCATTATTTTGTATTTAAATCATATTTTTTATCTGCCTAGAACTAAGATTTTATCTAAAATATAGCCTCAGAATACAAAAATCTCACGTAAAACTCAAAAAATCAAAACTTTAAAACACTTATGCGGCCAAACCGTTGAGGATAGGCCAAAATGTTACTGAACCTTTTTTGTAGATCACGTGATTTCCTAATTCCCGTTGAAGATTTGTTTTGAGTTACGACCAACCGTTTAGCGAGGCCGCTATCAAGCCCGGAATGTAAATTTGTAGGCGAAAATTTCCAAATATTTTCACTTAATCGCGTTTTGCGGTCAAACTAATGGAAATATAGTAAAAAGTCACTGGACCTTTTTTTGTAGGTCACATTATTTCCTAAATAAAACGTTAGTCTTATTTTGACCTCCGACCAATGGTTTCGCCGCTATCGACCCCAAAAACAAAACTTTTCGCGTAAAAGTTACAACAAAATTGTACATAATCACGTTTTTTCGGCCAAACCAATGCAGATAGGGCAAAAAGTCACTGGACCTTTTCCGTAGATCGCGCAATTTGCTAATTTGATGGGTCAATCAGATTTGAGCTACAACGACCAACGGTTCGGCCGCTATCGGGCTTGAAACATTATTTTTATCGAAAAAATCTCTGGAATTTCAAATGTTCGAGCGTTTTGTCGCTTAAATAAACCATGGAAGATAGAGCAAAAAGTCATTAGACCTTTTTTTGTAGTTCACTTCATTCCTGATTATGAATTTTTCGTCAGATCCGAGCTAGCTCCAACGGTTCGCCCCGCTATCGGGCTTACAAAAAATGCCTGCAGGGGTGAAGAATGCGCGATTTTTTGGGAATTTTTTTTTTGAGGGGTTGAAAATGAAAAATTCTCACTTTTCGGGATTTTCCTGGTGGTTACACGTGGAAAGCTATCTGTGTACCAAATTTCAAGTCTCTAACTCATCTGGAAGTAGGTTAGAATTAGTATACGTGAGTGAGTGAGTCAGTCAGTCAGTCAGTCAGTTACACATGCGGTTGTATATATATTAGACTCGCCTTCGGCTCGCTGGGGGCTACGCCCCCAGGCCCCCAAAGTAAACGCTTGCAAATTCGGGGATAAGCGGAATTCGGTGACTGGTTAAAGTCCCGGACATTAAGTAAATGACAAGGGATTTAAAAATTGACCTTTTTCATAGATTTTTTTTCCGGATTCGTAAAAACTTTTGACTTTGAGGGCATTTTGCGGTTAAACCGTTAGAGATACGACAAAAAGTGACTGGACCTTTCTTGTTGGAAATTTAATTTTGTCTTTCGATTGTGCCCTCAGATCTGATCTACGACCTATGGTTTAGCCAGAAATGAGCTCGGGAGAAAAGTCTGCACGGGTCAGCTATCTTGAATTGTTTAGTATAAACATAATAAAAACCGACCTCAAGGCAGTAATTTTAAGTCGAACAGGGGGTTTAATATCACCAGGAGACTATCTAGTCAAGGCGAGAAATTCCCTGGGTGGGTGATTAATGTTAAGGAGGTTAAGACAAGAGGGGTTTAATTTCGTCAGGATATTGTCTGGTCATATGAACAAATTCCCAGGGGGGGTTAACGTTACCGGGGGATAAGTCTCCAGGGGGTTATCTGGTCATACCAGGATCTTCCCAGGGGGGGGGGGTTAAGAGATTTGGTGACTGGTAAAATTCGGACATGAGGTCATGGCAGGAAATTCCCTGGGGGGGTTTAATGTTACCAGGGGGGTTAACACATCAGGGGGTTGAATGTACAGGAGGTTATCAGGTCATACCAGGAAATCCCCGGGGGGGGGGTTTAATATTACCGGGGGTTAATGACACACTTGGGCCTTTTTTAGAGGGTATTGTGTCTGTGAACATAATAAATATTCCTCTGTCCCCTATCTACTATTGACGCTTAGCTAACGCTCAGCCAACTCCCGAAGTCACTGAACCTTTTCTGTAGATCACGTGATTTCCTAAATCCCGTTTAAAATTTGTTTTGAGTTACGACCAACCGTTTAGCCGCTATCAAGCCCGGAATGTAAATTTTTAGGCGAAAATGTCCAATATTTTCACTTAATCGCGTTTTGCGGTCAAACTAAGGGAAATATAGTAAAAAGTCACTGGACCTTTTTTGTAGGTCATCTTATTTCCTAAATAAAACGTTAGTCTTATTTTGACCTCCGACCAATGGTTTCGCCGCTATCGACCCCAAAAACAAAAGTTTCGCGTAAAAGTTACAACAAAATTGTACATAATCACGTTTTTTTCGGCCAAACCAATCGAGATAGGGCAAAAGATTACTGGACCTTTTCTGTAGATCGCGCAATTTGCTAATTTGATGGGTCAATCAGATTTGAGCTACGACCAACGGTTCGGCCGCTATCGGGCTTGAAACATTATTTTTATCGAAAAAATCTCTGGAATTTTCAAATGTTCGAGCGTTTTGTCGCTTAACCATGGAAGATAGAGCAAAAAGTCATTAGACCTTTTTTGTAGTTCACTTCATTCCTGACCATGAATTTTCCGTCAGATCCGAGCTAGCTCCAACGGTTCGCCCGCTATCGGGCTTACAAAAAATGCCTGCAGGGGTGAAGAATGCGCGATTTTTTTGGGAATTTTTTTGAGGGGTTGAAAATGAAAAATTCTCACTTTTCGGGATTTTCCTGGTGGTTACACGTGGAAAGCTATCTGTGTACCAAATTTCAAGTCTCTAACTCATCTGGAAGTAGGTTAGAATTAGTATACGTGAGTGAGTGAGTGAGTCAGTCAGTCAGTCAGTTACACATGCGGTTGTATATATATTAGACTCGCCTTCGGCTCGCTGGGGGCTACGCCCCCAGGCCCCCAAAGTAAACGCTTGCAAATTCGGGGATAAGCGGAATTCGGTGACTGGTTAAGTCCGGACATTAAGTAAATGACAAGGGATTTAAAAATTGACCTTTTTCATAGATTTTTTTCCGGATTCGTAAAAACTTTTGACTTTGAGGGCATTTTGCGGTTAAACCGTTAGAGATACGACAAAAAGTGACTGGACCTTTCTTGTTGGAAATTTAATTTTGTCTTTCGATTGTGCCCTCAGATCTGATCTAACGACCTATGGTTTAGCCAGAAATGAGCTCGGGAGAAAAGTCTGCACGGGTCAGCTATCTTGAATTGTTTAGTATAAACATAATAAAAAACCGACCTCAAGGCAGTATTTTAAGTCGAACAGGGGGTTTAATATCACCAGGAGACTATCTAGTCAAGGCGAGAAATTCCCTGGGTGGGTGATTAATGTTAAGGAGGTTAAGACAAGAGGGGGTTTAATTTCGTCAGGATATTGTCTGGTCATATGAACAAATTCCCAGGGGGGGTTAACGTTACCCGGGGGATAAGTCTCCAGGGGGTTATCTGGTCATACCAGGATCTTCCCAGGGGGGGGGGGTTAAGAGATTTGGTGACTGGTAAAATTCGGACATGAGGTCATGGCAGGAAATTCCCTGGGGGGGTTTAATGTTACCAGGGGGGTTAACACATCAGGGGGTTGAATGTACAGGAGGTTATCAGGTCATACCAGGAAATCCCCGGGGGGGGGTTAATATTACCGGGGGTTAATGACACACTTGGGCCTTTTTTTAGAGGGTATTGTGTCTGTGAACATAATAAATATTCCTCTGTCCCTATCTACTATTGACGCTTAGCTAACGCTCAGCCAACTCCCGAAGTCACTGAACCTTTTCTGTAGATCACGTGATTTCCTAAATCCCGTTTAAAATTTGTTTTGAGTTACGACCAACCGTTAGGCCGCTATCAAGCCCGGAATGTAAATTTTTAGGCGAAAATGTCCAATATTTTCACTTAATCGCGTTTTGCGGTCAAACTAAGGGAAATATAGTAAAAAGTCACTGGACCTTTTTTGTAGGTCATCTTATTTCCTAAATAAAACGTTAGTCTTATTTTGACCTCCGACCAATGGTTTTCGCCGCTATCGACCCCAAAAACAAAAGTTTCGCGTAAAAGTTACAACAAAATTGTACATAATCACGTTTTTCGGCCAAACCAATCGAGATAGGGCAAAAGATTACTGGACCTTTTCTGTAGATCGCGCAATTTGCTAATTTGATGGGTCAATCAGATTTGAGCTACGACCAACGGTTCGGCCGCTATCGGGCTTGAAACATTATTTTTATCGAAAAAATCTCTGGAATTTCAAATGTTCGAGCGTTTTGTCGCTTAACCATGGAAGATAGAGCAAAAAGTCATTAGACCTTTTTTGTAGTTCACTTCATTCCTGACCATGAATTTTCCGTCAGATCCGAGCTAGCTCCAACGGTTCGCCCGCTATCGGGCTTACAAAAAATGCCTGCAGGGGTGAAGAATGCGCGATTTTTTGGGAATTTTTTTGAGGGGTTGAAAATGAAAAATTCTCACTTTTCGGGATTTTCCTGGTGGTTACACGTGGAAAGCTATCTGTGTACCAAATTTCAAGTCTCTAACTCATCTGGAAGTAGGTTAGAATTAGTATACGTGAGTGAGTGAGTGAGTCAGTCAGTCAGTCAGTTACACATGCGGTTGTATATATATATTAGACTCGCCTTCGGCTCGCTGGGGGCTACGCCCCCAGGCCCCCAAAGTAAACGCTTGCAAATTCGGGGATAAGCGGAATTCGGTGACTGGTTAAGTCCGGACATTAAGTAAATGACAAGGGATTTAAAAATTGACCTTTTTCATAGATTTTTTCCGGATTCGTAAAAACTTTTGACTTTGAGGGCATTTTGCGGTTAAACCGTTAGAGATACGACAAAAAAGTGACTGGACCTTTCTTGTTGGAAAATTTAATTTTGTCTTTCGATTGTGCCCTCAGATCTGATCTACGACCTATGGTTTAGCCAGAAATGAGCTCGGGAGAAAAGTCTGCACGGGTCAGCTATCTTGAATTGTTTAGTATAAACATAATAAAAACCGACCTCAAGGCAGTATTTTAAGTCGAACAGGGGGTTTAATATCACCAGGAGACTATCTAGTCAAGGCGAGAAATTCCCTGGGTGGGTGATTAATGTTAAGGAGGTTAAGACAAGAGGGGGTTTAATTTCGTCAGGATATTGTCTGGTCATATGAACAAATTCCCAGGGGGGGTTAACGTTAACCGGGGATAAGTCTCCAGGGGGTTATCTGGTCATACCAGGATCTTCCCAGGGGGGGGGGTTAAGAGATTTGGTGACTGGTAAAAATTCGGACATGAGGTCATGGCAGGAAATTCCCTGGGGGGGTTTAAATGTTACCAGGGGGTTAAACACATCAGGGGGGTTGAATGTACAGGAGGTTATCCAGGTCATAACCAGGAAATCCCCGGGGGGGGGTTAATATTACCGGGGGTTAATGACACACTTGGGCCTTTTTTAGAGGGTATTGTGTCCTGTGAACATAATAAATATTCCTCTGTCCCTATCTACTATTGACGCTTAGCTAACGCTCAGCCAACTCCCGAAGTCACTGAACCTTTTCTGTAGATCACGTGATTTCCTAAATCCCGTTTAAAATTTGTTTTGAGTTACGACCAACCGTTTAGAGGAAGCCGCTATCAAGCCCGGAATGTAAATTTTTAGGCGAAAATGTCCAATATTTTCACTTAATATCCCGCGTTTTGCGGTCAAACTAAGGGAAATATAGTAAAAAGTCACTGGAACCTTTTTTGTAGGTCATCTTATTTCCTAAATAAAACGTTAGTCTTATTTTGAACCTCCGACCAATGGTTTCGCCGCTATCGACCCCAAAAACAAAAGTTTCGCGTAAAAGTTACAACAAAATTGTACATAAATCACGTTTTTCGGCCAAACCAATCGAGATAGGGCAAAAGAATTACTGGACCTTTTCTGTAGATCGCGCAATTTGCTAATTTGATGGGTCAATCAGATTTGAGCTACGACCAACGGTTTCGGCCGCTATCGGTGCTTGAAACAATTATTTTTATCGAAAAAAATCTCTGGAATTTCAAATGTTTCGAGCGTTTTTGTCGCTTAAACCATGGAAGATAGAGCAAAAAGTCATTAGACCTTTTTTGTAGTTCACTTCATTCCTGACCATGAATTTTTCCGTCAGATCCGAGCTAGCTCCAACGGTTCGCGCCCGCTATCGGGCTTACAAAAAATGCCTGCAGGGGTGAAGAATGCGCGATTTTTTGGGAATTTTTTTGAGGGGTTGAAAATGAAAAATTCTCACTTTTCGGGATTTTTCCTGGTGGTTACACGTGGAAAGCTATCTGTGTACCAAATTTCAAGTCTCTAACTCATCTGGAAGTAGGTTAGAATTAGTATACGTGAGTGAGTGAGTGAGTCAGTCAGTCAGTCAGTTACACATGCGGTTGTATATATATTAGACTCGCCTTCGGCTCGCTGGGGGCTACGCCCCCAGGCCCCCAAAGTAAACGCTTGCAAATTCGGGGATAAGCGGAATTCGGTGACTGGTTAAGTCCGGACATTAAGTAAATGACAAGGGGATTTAAAAATTGACCTTTTTTCATTAGATTTTTTTCCCGGATTCGTAAAAAACTTTTTGACTTTGAGGGCATTTTGCGGCGGTTAAACCGTTAGAGATACGACAAAAAGTGACCTGGACCCTTTCTTGTTGGAAATTTAAATTTTGTCTTTCGATTGTGCCCTCCAGATCTGATCTACGACCTATGGTTTTAGCCAGAAATGAGCTCGGGAGAAAAGTCTGCACGGGTCAGCTATCTTGAATTGTTTAGTATAAACATAATAAAAAACCGACCTCAAGGCAACAGTATTTAAGTCGAACAGGGGGTTTTATATCAGGAGAGACTATCTAGTCAAGGCGAGAAATTCCCTGGGTGGGTGATTAATCTTAAGGAGGTTAAGACAAGAGGGGGTTTAATTTCGTCAGGATATTGGTCCTGGTCATATGAACAAATTCCCAGGGGGGGTTTAACGTTACCGGGGGATAAGTCCTCCAGGGGTAGATCTGGTCATACCAGGATCTTCCCAGGGGGGGGGGTTAAGAGATTTGGTTGACTGGTAAAATTCGGACATGAAGGTCCATGGCAGGAAATTCCCTGGGGGGGTTTAATGTTACCAGGGGGTTAACACATCAGAGGGGTTGAATGTACAGGAGGTTAATCATGTCTTACCTAGGAAATTCCCGGGGGGGGGGGTTAATATTACCGGGGGTTAATGACACACTTGGCCTTTTTTTAGAGGGTATTGTTGGTCTGTGAACATAATAAAAACGTTCCTCTGTCCCTATCTACTATTGAGACGCTTAGCTAACGCTCAGCTAAGTTCTAATGTGGGGTTTGTATTCACCATCGATAACCTAGTCAACAGCAAGTGCAATCTGAATCTGGAATGAATTAACTACACAAATATTATATCGCACATAAATTTAAAACTCAAAAAATTGCCAATCCCACTGACAAATTTATTTTACCATTTTATAGAGTTTTTCCAGGCATATTAAAGGATGTAAAACTAGGGTGTTTGCCTAATTAACGGGATAAGAGTGGTTATATTGATAGGTAAAATTCGGACATGAGGTCATACAAGGGAATTTCCCAGGGGGGGAGGGGTTAACGTTACCAATGGTTTAAAGACATCCATGGGTTTATCTGGTCATTCCTGGGAACTCAACTTCGCGCAAAGAAGGGGGTTTAAGAGATTTGGTGAGTGGTAAAAATCTGTCAGTTATTGAACATTTAGGATTTAAGTTGATGACCAATGGTTCGGCTGCTATCTGTACTTACTTTTATCCTCCAAAACAAAATGTTCATCTAAAAATAATAAAACATTTCCTTTTAAACAGTAATTTTAGGCCCATACCACTTAGGATCAGTGCAAAAAACTATACTCGACTATTTTTTATAGAACCCGTCGTTTTACTAAAAGTCTTGTTAAATGACGTGTTTTTGAGGCTAAGCGACCAACCGTTTTAGCCGCTATCAAGGCCTGGAATGAAAATTTGTAGGCGAAAATTTCCTAATATTTTCGACTTAGAATCGCGTTTTGTCGGTCAAAATAATGGAGGATATATTAAAAAATAACTGAAGCCAATTTTTGTAGATCATATTATTTACTAAATCCTAACCTCTTTGTTTTATTTTGACCTCCGACCAATTGTTTCGCTGACTCATCGACCCCAAAAACTAAGTTTTCACCGTAAAAATATACATAACTTTTGGCACATAATATCGCGTATTGGGCGGTCATACCGATGGAGATATGGGCAAAAAGTCACTAGAACCCATTTTCTGTAGAAATCACGTAATTTTTGCTAATTTGATGTGGCCAATCAGATTTACGCAAACGACCCAACGGTTCGGCCGCTATCGGGCTCGAACAAACAATTATTATTTATCAAAAAAATCTGCTGGAATGATCAAAATGTTCTGAGCAGTTTTGTCCTGCTTAAACCATAGAAGATAGAGCAAAAAGTCACTGGAAGGACCTTTTTTGTTGTTCACTTCATTCCTGACTAACGATTTTTCGTCAGATCGACAGTAGGCTCCAACGGTTCGCAGGCCGCTATCGGGCTTACAAGAAAGGCTTGTCAAAATGGAGGTAAAGAATGCGCGATTTTTCCGGAAATTTTTTTTGAGGGAGTTTAAAAAGTAAAAATTCCCGGTTTGCAGACTTTTCCTTGTTGGTTATATGCGGCCAAAAGGTACCTGCGTTCAAACTTTCAAGTTTCTAGCACTTCTAGAAGTAGGTTAGAATTTGTATACCTAGATCAGTCAGTCAGTTTCACATGCGGCTGTATATCTAATGAGGAAAAAAAAAAACTCGCCTATCGGCTCAGCTGGGGGCTACGCCCCCAGCGCCCCCATTTGGGTGTTGGCTAAAATTCGGGGGATATAGCGTAGTTCGGTGGATTGGTTTTAAATTCAGACGTGAAGTTTTCCAAATATTATTGTATCCCGTATTCTCGAGAATCTTACGGGTCGTAAATGCATCGCTAACGCTCCACCCAAAAGAATAGTGGTGTAATAATAATAATCAATTTGAATGTGGTAGAAGATATAAGTTGTAATGTGAAATCGCAGAAATTTAAGAGGAAGATGAATTTGGTTTTAAACCAAAGACAGAGACGTATGTATACCAAGAGGTTCATTTTCCGGATTTAAAACCCCAAACATTTTACTTTGAGGGGGTTTTTTGGCGGCCTTAACCGTAAGAGATACTGAAAAGAAAAGTGACTGGAACCTTTCTTGTCTGGATATTTAATTTTATCTTTCGATTCTGGTGTCCCATTTTAAGCTACTAAGTCTGGTTTACCATTACGGAAGCTGTGGAGTAAGGGGACTGCAACTGTGCTAATTGTGCAATTGTTTAGTGTAAATATAACAAAAAAACCCAACCCTGAGGTCATTAAGTATTTTAAGTTGTATTTTAAGGGGGTTTTGATTTGCTCAGAGGTTTATCTTGTATCATGCCCAGGAAATTCACTGGGAGGGGAAAATTAATGTTACAAGGGGGTTAACAACATCAGAGTGGGATTAATTTCTGTCAGGATATTGTCTGTTATATATGAACAAATTTCCCGGGGGGCGGGATTAATGTTACAAGGGGTTAATGACACACGTGGGCCAATTTTAGAGGGTGTTGTGTCTGTGAACAAAAAAAAAACACTCTGTCCCTATCTACTATTTTTGAAGCTTCACTAAACGCTCAGCCAACTCCCCGACGTGGAGGGGGGTTTTATTTCACTCGTTAACGTAGTAATACAAGGTCAATCTGGAACCAGTGCGAATTCGCACCTAAATTATAGTTGCAAATTTAAATACCCATCTCCTAAAAGTGACGACAAAGAATTAGACCAATTTAGAAGGCATTTATCAGGCTTACGGAAAGCTAAACGACAGAAAGCTGCTAGGACCTTTTTTGTTAGATCCTATTAATAGCTACTTACAAAAAGTTTTTAACATAGAAGCTAGGGGTAGGGCCAACGGTTCGGCCACTCTCGAGCACTGAAAAGTAAGTTTTTATAAGTGAAATTTTAAAAATAATCACGTTTTAACGGCAAAACCATGGAAGATAGAGTAAAAATATCACTGACACCTTTTCTTAGATTGCATTATTGTATTTAAAATCATAATTTTTTATCTGGCCTAGAACTAAGATTTTATCTCTAAAATATAGGCCCAGAATACAAAATCCATCACGTAAAAACTCCTCAAAAAATCAAAAACTCTTAAAAATACCGTTATCTATGATCGGCCAAAGAATCCGTTGATGGATCGAGGCCAAAATTGTTACTGAACCTTTTTTGTAGAATCACCGCCCCCCAGTCATTTCCTACATCTCCCGTTGAAAGATTTGTTTTGAGGCTAGCGACCAGCAACCGTTATAGGCCGTTATCAAGCCCGGAATGTCAAGATTTGTAGGCCCGAAAATTTCGCAAATATTTTCACTTAATAACGTTTTGGAGCGGGTGACAAACAAATGTGAGATAGAGTAAAATGTCACTGGACCTTATTTTGTAGATCACATTATTTCCTAAATCTACACTTTTGATTTATTATTAAAACCTCCTGACCAATGGTTTTCAGCCGCCTATCGACCCTCAAAAACAAACTTTTCAACGTAAATATTACAAATACAACAATTGCACATAACGCACGTTTTATTTTCGGCCAAACCAATGCAGAGCATGGCAAAAAAAAAAAAAAAAGTCACTGGACCTTTTCCGTAGATTACATAAATTGCTAAATTTTGATGGGTCAATCAGAATTTGAGCTACAACCTACCGGTTCGGCCCGCCTATCGGGTGCTCGAGAACTTTATTTTTAAAAGCGAAAAAATCTCTGGGAATGGCAAAAGTTCGAAGCGTTTTGATCGCTTAACCATGGAAGTATAGACGCAAAAAGTCACTGGAGCCGTTTTTTGTAAGTTCATTTCATTCCTGCTTTATGAATTTTTCGTCAGAACGTCCGAGCTAGCTCTAACGGTTTCGCACGTCGCCGTCTAGGTCGAGTGTGCTTAACAAGAAATGGTGCCTGCACGGTGTAAAAAAATGCGCGATTTTTCCGGTCAAAAAAAAAACAATTTTTTTTGAGGGGTTTATAGACAAGGTAAAAAAAGTCCGGTTTTCCAGACTATTTCCTGTTGGTTACAACGACAAAAGGTACCTGCAATGCCAAAATTTCAAGTTTCCAGCACTTCTAGAACTATTTTAGAATTTGTATACATCCATCAGAGAGTGAGTGAGTGATGAGTGGTATTCACATGCGGCTGTATCATAATAACATATAGGACTCGCTCTCGCCTTCGGCTCGCTGGGGGCTACGCCCCCAGGCCCCATGATGTATGCTTAGCAAATTCGGGATGATTAGCGGTTAAATTTAACGCTTGTAAAATTCAGTGATTCGGGGATAAGAGAGGATTTGTTGATATGGTAAATATTCGGACACATGAGGCCTTAGCTCAGAAAATTCTCTGGAGGGAGGGGGGTTTAATTGTTAGTAGCTATAGGGGTTAAGAAATCAGGGGGTTATCTGGTCATACACCAGGAACTGTCCCAAGGGGGGTTAACAAGGAGATTTGGAGTAATTGGTAAAATTCGGATCATGAGGTCATAGCCAGGAAATTCCCTGGAGGGGGGTTAATGTTACTGGGGGGTTAACACATCAGGGGTTTTTATTTACTTAGATTCTATTCATACCGAGAAAACTACCGTCAGAAAACCCCGCGGGGGGGTTGATGTTACCAATTATATAGGGGATAATAAACATACTTGGGTCGGGCGGCCTTGCGCCAGTGGGCTCCATTTTAGAGAGAGTGTTGTGTCTGTGAACATAATAAAAATTTACTCTGTCCCTATCCTACTATTGTGGTAGATCGCATTATATTTGTATTGAAAATAAAATTTTTAATACTGGGCTATGAACTAAGATTTTGTCCTGAGTCCCATGAGTTGTAAACTTGAAACAGAGCCCAAAAACAAAAATCCCTCACGTAAAACTAAAAAAAATCCAAACATTAAAACGGCGTTTAATGGCGTGCCCAAACCGTTGAAGGATAGGGCAAAAAGTTACTCGATCCTTTTTTTTGTAGATCACACGAAATTTCCTAAATCTTACTGAATTTATTGTTTTGAGCTAACCGACCCAACCGTTTAAGGCGCGATAGGATCACGCTATCAAGCCCGGAATGTTAACATCTTGTAAGGCGAAAATTTCAAAATATTTTCGCACTATAATCTGCTCGCGTTTTGGCGGTCAAACTAATGGAAATTGAGTAAAAAAGTTCACTTAACCTTTTTTTCGTAGATCACATTATTCTTCTAACTCTGACCTTTGTTTTAAATTTTGACACTCCCGAACCAATGGTCTTCGGCCGCTATCCGACCTCCGTAAACAAAATTTTCCACGTAAAAGTAACAAAAAAAAGTTAACACATAATCAATCGTTTTTACGGCCAAGCACCAATGGAGATATGGGAAGAAAAGTTACTGACGCTTTTTCTGTAGTTCACGTAATTTTGCTAATTTGATGGGTCAATTCAGGTTGAATTTGAGCTACGGACCCTAACCCGTTCGGGCCGCTATATCGGGCTAGAAACTTTTAATTTTTAAGCGAAAAAAAAATCTCTGGAATGTCAAACATTCCCGCGTTTTGTGGCTTAAACCAAACGAGATATTAGCAAAAAGTCACTGGAGGACACAGAACTGTCGTAGGCCAGGCCGATACGGAAGTGGGAAGCATACTGGTGGCACGAGGCCGTACACTGGATGCGGGGGGAACGGTACCACACTGGGTGCACGGGAATCTCAGAGCGGGTGCGCTGTGAGGGCCGTCAAAGGGGAGTCGACCCGGGCCATCGGCGGCGCACAGGGGACCTCAAGCTTTCTCCATCAATGGACCTAGCTTCGATGGCCTGTCGGCCGGTCTCCTCCCTTTTTTGATAGTTCACTATCATTCCTGACTAACGATTTTTCCGGTCAGATCGAAGCTAGTCTCCAACGGTTCACCCACTATTCGGGCTTTACCAAAAACAAAAGGAGCCTGCAAGTGGTAACAGAATGCGTGATTTTTCGGGAATTTTTTTTTGAGGGGTTTTAAAGTAAAAATTCCTGGTTTTCAGTCACTTTTCCTGTTGGTTATACGGCAAAAAGGTACCATGGTGTGCAAAATCTCACAGTTATCCAGCACTTCTAGAAGTTAGTAGGTGTAAGAAATTTGTATACATATATCAGTCAGTCCGGTTCATCGACATGCGGCTCGTATAGTATATTAGAACTCCGCCTTCGGCTCGCTGGGGGCTACGCCCCCAGGCCCCCATTTGGGTGTATGGCTAAATTCGGGGATAAGCGTAGGTTCGGTTGATTAGGTTAAATTCAGACGTGAAGTTTTCCAAATTTTAATGTATCCGTTCTCGAGAAATCTTACGGGTCGTAATGCTTTCGCTTAACGCTCAGCCCTCAGCCCAAAAGATGTTGTGGTTGTAAAAATTAATCAAATTGATGTGGTAAGAAGAGTTAGGTTATGTGTTCGGCGAAATTTATTAGAGAGAAGAAGAATTTGGTTTTAACCAAAGTCAAGAGGAAACGTATGTATACCATGAGGTTCATTTTCCGGATTTACCTAAAAAACCAAACTTTTGACTTTGATGGGTTTTGGCGGCTTAAAAGCCGTTAGAGATAACGAAAAAAGTGTGACTGGACCTTTCTTGGTCGGAAAGTTTAATATCTTATCTTTCGATTCTGGTGTCGCGATTTTAGGCTACGAAGTCTGGTTTAGACCAGTATACTCGGAGTCTGTGGAGAAAGGACTTGCACCTGGGTGGGTTATAATATTGTGAATTGTATTAGTCGATGTAAATATAACAAAAAACCCAACCCTCGAGAGTCATTAGGTTTTAAGGTTTGTTATTAGGGGGTTTTGATTTGCTCCAGGGCAAGGTTTATCTTGTTCATGGCCAGGAAATTCACTGGGAGGGGAGATTAATGTTTAAAGGGGGTTAAACACATCAGGGGGTTTAATTTCGTCAGGATAGTTGTCTGGTAATATGAACAAATTCCCGGGGGCGGGTTTATGATGGTAAAAAAAACAAGGGGTTAATGACACACGTGGGCCTATTTTAGAGGGTGTTTGTGTCTGTGAACATAAAATCAACACTCATGCTGTCCCCTATCTACTATTGAAGGCTTTCACTAAGGCGCTCAGCCAACTCCCGACGTGGAGGGGGGTTTTATTCACATCGTGTAACGTAGTAATACCACAGGTCAATCTGGCAACCAGTGGGCGAATCGCACTATAATTATAGTTTGGCACAGATTTAAAACCGGCCCTAACAAGTGACGACCAAAGAATTAGCCATTTAGAGCATTTATCAGGCTTACGAAAGCTAAACGACAGATAAGCTGCTGGACGCTTTTTTGTAGATCCCTATTAATAGCTACCTTACCAGAAAAAAGTTTAACATATAATACTTGCTAGGGCCAACGGTTCGGCCACTCATCGATCACGAAAAAGTAAGTTTTTTTAAGTAGAAATTTTAAATAATAATCACGTTTTAAAATATAAACGGCTAAACCATGGAAGATAGAGTAAAAATGTCACTGAAACCTTTTCTGTAGATTGCATTATTTTGTATTTAAATTCATATTTTTTAGTCTGGCCTACAGAACTAAGATTTATTACTCTAAAATATCAGCCCAGAATACAAAATCTCCACGTAAAACCTCAAAAAAATCAAAACACTTTAAAGACACGTTATTCGAGCGGCCAAACCGTTGAGGATTAAGGGCCAAAATGTTACTGAAGCCTTTTATTGATAGATCACGGCTTCATTTCCTAATTCCCGTTGAAGATTTGTTTTGAGCTAACGACCAACCGTTTAGACCGTTATCAAGGCCCGGAATGTAAATTTGTAGGCGAAAATTATCCAAATAATTTCACTTAATAACGTTTTGTTCGGACAAACAAATGGAGATAGAGTAAAAATGTCACTGGACCTTTTTTGTAGAGTCACATTATTGTCCTAAATCTAACTTTTGAATTATTTTAACCTCCGACCAAAGGTTTCCAGCCGCTATCGACCTCAAAAACAAACATTCACGTAAATATTACAAATAAAAATTGCACATCAACCACGTTTTTTTCTTCGGCCAAACCAATGCAGACATGGCAAAAAGTCACTGGACCTTTTCCGTAGATCACATAATTTGCTAATTTGATGGGTCAATCAGATTTGAAGCTACAACCTAACCTGTTCGGGCCGCTATTCGGGCTCGAAACTTTATTTTAAGCGAAAAAATCTCTGGAAAGTCAAAAGTTCGAGGCGTTCTTGTCGCTTAACCATGGAAGAATAGAGGCAAAAAGTCACTGGACCCTTTTTTGTAGTTCAATTTCATTCCTGATTATGAATTTTTCGTCATGATCCGAGCTAGCCCTCTAAAGGATTCGCCCGCTAGCGGGCTTACAAGAAAATGCCTGCACGGGTAAAAAATGCGCGATTTTTCGGGAATTTTTTTTGAGGGGTTTAGAAGTAAAAACAAGATCCGGTTTTCAGACTTTTCCTGTTGGTTTACACTCGAACCAAAAGGGTACCTGGCATGCACAAATTTATCAAGTTTTCCAGCACTTCTAGAACTATGTTAGAATTTGTATACATTCATCAGTGAGTGAGTGAGTTAGATGGTTTCACAATGGCGGCTGTATAATAATCATAGTACTCGCCTTCGGCTCGCTGGGGGCTACGCCCCCAGGCCTCCCATGATGTATGCTTGCAAATTCGGGGATGAGCGGCTTAAATTTACGCTTGTAAATTCGGGGATAAGAGAGATTTGTTGATTGGTAAAATTCGGACATGAGGCCACATTGCTAGAATATTTCTCTGAGGAGGGGGTTTAAATGTTACTTGGGGTTAAGAAATCAGTGGGGTTATCTGGTTCATACGCAGGAACTTCCCAAGGGAGGGTAAAAGAGATTTGAGTAATTGGTAAAATTCGGACATGAGGTCATCCGCCAGGAAAATTCCCAGGAGGGGGGTTAATGTTATCTGGGGGGTTAATACCTCAGGTGGTTTTTATTTACTTAGAACTATTCATACCAGAAAACCCCCGGGGGGGGTTGATGTTAGCCAGGGGATAATAACATACTTGGGCCCCCATTTTAGAGAGTGATGTGTCTGTGAACTAATAACAAATTTACTCTGACCCTATCAACTATTGTGTAATCGCATTATTTTGTATTAAAATAAAATTTTTAATCTGGGCTAAAACTAAGAATTTTTCTGAGTCCAGTGTTGTACAACTTGAACAGAAGCCCAAAAAACAAAATCCTCAACGAGTAAAACTAAAAAAATCCAAACATTAAAACTGAACGTTAATGCGGCCAAAACCGGTAGAGGATAAGGGCAAGGGTGAATGTTACTGAACTTTTTTTGATAGATCACGTAATTTTTCCTAAATCTTATGCTGAATTTTTGTTTTGAGCTAACGACCCAACCGTTTAGCCCGCTATCAAGCCCGGAATGTTAATTTGTAGGCGAAAATTTTCAAAATATTTTCACTTAATCGCGTTTTGGGCGGTCAACACTAAAGGAAATAGGAGTAAAAATTCACTAACCTTTTTCCGTAATCACATAATCTTTCTAACTTCTGACCCTTTAGTTTTATTTTTGACCTTCCCGACCAAATGGTTTCGCCGCTATGCACCCCGTAAAGACAAAATTTTCACGTAAAAGTAACAAAAAAATTACACATAGAATCACCTTTTCGGCCAAACCAATGGAGATCAGGGGAAAAAAGTATTACTGGACCTTTTCTGTAGTACACGTAATATAAGCTAAATTATGCATAGGGTCAACTCCAGAAATGAGCTACGACTCTACCCGTTCGAGGGCCGCTAATCGTCCTAGAAACTTTATTTTCAGCGAAAAAATCTCTGGAATGTCAAACAATCCCGCGTATTTGTGGCTATAACCAAAACGAGATATTACAAAACGTCACTGGACCTTTTTTGTAGTATCACATTCAATCCTGACTAAACGATGTTTCGTCAGATCGAAGCTAGCTCCAACCGGTTCACCCCACTATCGGGCTTACAAAAAAGGCCTGCCAAGGTTCAAAGAATGCTGATTTTTCGTCGGGAATATTTTTGAGGGGTTTAAAAGTAAAAATTTCTGGTTTTCAGACTTTTCCTGGTTGGTTATACGGCAAAAGGTACCTGTGTGGCAAAATCCTTCAAGTTTCCTAGGCACTTCTAGAAGTAGGTTACTGAAATATTTGTATAACATATATCAGTCAGTCCCAGATTTTCACATGCGGCTGTATTGTATATTAGACTCGCCTTCGGCTCGCATGGGGGGCTACGCCCCCAGGGCCCCCATTTGGGTGGTTGGCTAAATTCGGGGATAAGCCGTAGTTCGGTGATTGGTTAAATTTCCGCACAGTGAAGTTTCCAAATTTTATGTATCCCGTTCTCGAGAATCTTAGCGGACGTAATGCTGATCGCTAACGCTCAGCCAAAAAAGATGTGAGGTGTATAATATTAATCAATTGGATGTGGTATGAAGATTTAAGTTTATGTGTTCGCGAAAATTTAGAGAGAAGAAGAATTTGGTTTTAAAACCAAAGTCAGAGGACGTATGCTATACTCATAGGTTCATTTTCCGGATTTTACCCAACACTTTTGACTTTGAGGGGATTTGCGGAGCTTAAACCGTTAGAGAATAGCGAAAAAAAGTGACTGGACCTTTCTTGTCGGAAATTTAATTTTATCTTTCGATTCTGGTGTCCGAATTTAGCTACGAAGTCTGGTTTAGCCATACGGAGCTTGGGAGAAAGGACTGCAGCTGGTGGCCTATTGTGAACTTGTTTAGTGTAAATATACACAAACCCAACCCTGAGTCAATTAGTTTTAAGTTGTTTTAAGGGGTTTGATTTGGCTCAGAGGTTTATCTGGTCATGCCCAGGAAATTCCACTTGGGAGGAGGAGATTAATGTTAAAGGGGGTTACCAAACACATCAGGGGGTTTAATTTCGTTCAGGATAATTGTACTGGTAATATGTGAACAAATTCCCAGGGGGCGGGGGTTAATGTTACAAGGGGTTAATGACACACGTGGGCCTATTTTAGAGGTGTTTGTCTGTTGTTTGAACATAAAATAACACTCTGTCCCTATCTACTATTGAAGCTTCACTAACGCTCAGCCAACATCCCTCCCGACGTGGAGGGGGGTTTTATTCACTTCGTTACACGTAGTAATACAAGGTCAATCTGGAACCAGTGTCGAATCGCACAAATTATAGTTGCAAGATATAAAACTCCCCTAAAAGTGACGACAAAGAATTAGTCTCATTTAGAGTGCATTTTATCAGGCTTACGGAAAGCTAAACGACCAGAAAGCATGCGGAGCCTTTTTTTTTAGGAACCTATTAATAGCTACTTAGCAAAAAGTTTTAACATATAAGCTAGGGCTCAACGGTTTCGGCCCAATCTCGACACGAAAAGTAAGTTTTTTAAGTGAAATTTTAAATATAATCACTCTTTAACAGACGGCTAAACCAATGGAAGATGCTGAAGAGTAAAATGTCACTGAACCTTTTCTGTAGAATTGCATTATTTTGGTATTTAAAATCATATATTTTTATCTGGCCTAGAACTAAGATTATTAACTAAAATATATCCCAGAATCAACAAAATCTCACGTTAAACTCAAAAAAATCTAAACTCTTAAAACACGTTATTGCGGCCAAACCGTTTGAAAGGATAGGCCAAAATGTTACTGAACCTTTTTTTGTAGATCACGGCATTTCCTAATTCCCGTTGAAGATTTGATTTGAGCTACGACGCAAACCGTTTTTAGCCGTACTCAAGCCGCGGAATGTAAACTTTGTAGGTCGAAAATTTCCAAATATTTTCACTTAATAACTTTTTGCGGACAAAGCAAATGGAAATAGAGTAAAATGTCACTGGATAACCTTTTTTTGTAAACACATTATTTCCTAAATCTAACTTTTGAATTTAATTTAAACCTCCGACCAATGGTTTCGCCGCTATCCGACCTCAAAAACAAACTTTTCACGTAAATAATTACAAATAAATTGCACATAACCACGTTTTTTATTTTTATTTTCGGCCAAAACTACAACCAATGCAGACATGGCAAAAAGTCACTGGGACCTTTTCCGTAGATCACATAATTTGCTAATGTGATGAGGTCAATCAGATTTGGCTAACAACCTACACGTTCGGCCCGCATATCACGGGCTCAGAAACCTTTATTTTACAGCGAAAAAAAATCTCTGGAATGTCAAAAGTTCGAGTGCGTTGTTGGGTCGCTTAACCATGGAAGATAAAGCAAAAAGTCACTTGGACCTTTTTTGTAGTTCATTTTCATTCCTGATTATAGAATTTTTCGTCAGATCCGCGCTAGCTCTACACGGTTCGCCCGCTAGGCGGGCCTTGACAAGAAAAGCCTGGCACGGTGTAAAAATGCGCGATTTTTCAGGGAATCTTTTTTGAGGGGTTTAGAAGTAAAAAAGAAAAGTCCGGTTTTCCAGACTTTTCCTGTTGGTTACACGACAGAAAGGTACCTGGCATGCCAAATTTCAAGTTTCCAGGGCACGTCTAGAACTATGTTAGCAATTTGTATACATCCATCAGTGAGTGAGTGAGTGAGTGTTTTCACATGGCAGCTGTATATAAAATAGGACCCTCGCCTTCGTACTCCGCTGAGGGGCTACCCCCCAGGCCCCCATGATGTACGCTTGCAAAATTTCGGGATAGAGCAATTTGGTGATTGGTAAAATTCGGACATGAGGTCGTGCCAGGAAAATTTCCCTGGGGGGTTAAACGTTACTGCAAGGGGTTAAGACAACAGGGGGTTATCTGGTTAGTACCAGGAACTATCCTCAAGGGGGGTTAAGAGATATTGGTGAGTGGTAAAATTTAGACATGAGGGTTATGCCGAGAAAATTCTCCTGGTGGGTTTAAAGTTACCAGGGGGTATAACCACATGCAGGGGCGTTTAAAATTTACTCAGGAGGTTATCTGGTCATACCAGGAAAACCCGGGGCGGGTAATGTTAATCGGGGGGTTCAATGAAATCAACACCAGGCCACCCATTCGGGTGTTGGGCCAGATTGCGGGGATTAAAAGGCGTAATTCGGAATTATCTTGGACCTATGTTTATTTAATTTTTCAGTTTTAATATCGAAAATTTTGACTTAAATGGCGGTTTTTTACGGGTATAACCCGTTAGAGATACGAGAAAAAGTGACTGGACCCTTTCTTGTCGGAAATTTAAAATTTTATATTTTCGATTGTGCCCTCAGATTTGACTACGAGGCGACCTACCGTTCAACCACTATCAGGGCAGAATGTTAAAGGGGGGTTAAAGACATCAGGTGGTTTAATTTAGTCAGGATATTGGGCCTGGTCATGATGAACACAATTCCGCGGGGGGGTTAATGTTACATGGGGTTAATGGCAGCACGTGGGCCTATTTTAGAGTGTGTTGTGTCTGTGAACGTAATAAAAAACTCTTCCCTATTTACTT
>NW_025783890.1:0-28692 GCF_021130785.1 Homalodisca vitripennis
TGCATCGGAAAACACTGATTAGAAGTTCTGGGCTGCTTTCATATTTCACTGTATTGAGGTATTTGTATGAATGGAGTTATATAATGAACGATGTTTATGTTGTATCATTACACTGATAGGACCGAGTGCATTAATGTTAGGAGGAAAAAAACAAAAATATCACTTTTTGGTCATGAAATTAAAATACACATAAAAACTAGATGATTAGAATCTTCAAACTACTTCGGACTTCACGTTTTATTGAGGGTAAAAGTGGTATTTTATGATCTGAGTTAGGGCCGTCGATGTTTTTTATCATTAAAACCTGTATTACTTTGACTAACTATATAATTATTCCGGGAGAAAAAAATCACTTCTGGTTGGTAAATACCGAAGAAAAGCTCTCTACAGATTCAAGTTTTGACGTAAAAATGACCGCTGTTAGAATTAAGTTACCGACGCTTGAATTTTAGGTTATTCATTAAACTGTAGACGTGTTATATATATTTTATCGAAAAAAATTTAAAAAATCCTTCTGGTCGGAAAACTACACTTGAAAATACCTCTACTGATTAGAACCAAAAACTTAATTTGGAACTTCAATGTGATTGAGGGTAAACGTGATCGTTTTCGGTTGGAGTTATGGACCGACGATTTTTGTTATCGTTAATACTGCACACTTGTACCTATATAATTATCGAGAAAAAAAATCACATTTCGGTCGGGCTAACACTACCTGGGAAGAAAATGCTATCTACAGATTCAAGTTTTGACTTAATTTTGGATTTTCACTGGGTTGGAGTGGTTGATGGCTAAAATGTGGTTACTTAGAATTATGTGTAGGACGTTGATTTTAGGTTACTTAATTCAACGCCGGACTAATACATATACTAATATCTATCGAGAATACAAAAAACCAATAAAAATCACTGTCCAGAAGGAAAAAATACCATAAGAAAATGCTCTCTTACAGATTCAAAGTTTTGAACGGATTTTGGTGATTTTTCACTGGTTGAGTTTTTTTCGTTGAGATTATAAAATTGGGTACTTAAAATTGAAGAAGTTGAAATCTTATTAACCAAGGGCTAGGTGACAGAAAATCGAAAAAAAAGTTGAGTTTGAACCTGAAATGTGTGCTATTTACTGAGGCATCATTACGATTGAGAAAAGAACGGGCTATGTGATATAAAAAATCTGGAAATAGTCTAAAAAATACAATCCGAATAGATAGTGCGCGGGCTAGTGAGCCATGCGATGGAAAAGCGGGCTACGTTGCATAGACAGCAGACAGTTTAAGAACGGGCTATATCTTACACAAATAGGTTTGCTGGTGTTTCTAGCGTTACATGTATGAGGTTTGTTAAACATTATGGTTGGTTGGTTAATTGATTTGGTTTTTTGTTTTAATTCATTATTCATAATTTATACATGGAAGTAATGAATCGGGTGGAAGAGGTTGTACATGATTCTCTGAGGAAAAATATAACTCAAAGAAAAGAGGGCGAATTAAAGGTGAAGGTTGTTGGAAAGATGATGCAAAGAAAAGAAGGAGTCCGTGGGCAGGCTTTAGTTATACAGGAAATTAAATACTTGGAGTAATCAAACCAGCAAAAGTTGACCACCATCTGACCTCAGTCGGTTAGTACAACATTATCAATACAGTTTTTCTTTGTTAAGTAATATAAGGGACAAGGCCAACTATAAACACAGGTTCCCTTACTTTATTTCCCATCGGAAAAAGTTTCACTAAACTTAATTATTGGATTATGTTTTTAGACTAAATAGGGTTTAGGCTGTTGATGTCCACAGCATAGGCTTAAAGACTTACACCGTGCCGTAACCCCAATTATTTTATTTTTTAATTGCTGTTGTCGCAAAATTATTTTCTTTTTTAATATTAGACGTTTCGATGGGGAAAAACGGATTTGGAAGAAAAATCAATACATTGAAGAGTTTTAGAGTTGAAAGCCGACGTCTAAGTGGTTTACAGTAAATTTACAACTGTTTATGCCGGTTAAAGCTTTTTGATTTTGTTTAGGGTAAACTGCAAGCCATAGTGTAAGAAAAGGATGGTTAGTGAGCTACTAGAATTCGACCACAAACTCAAGCTTTTTAATGCATTTCCCATTATGTGTGAAGACAAACGTCAAACAGAAACACATTTTTTAATGGGTGTCTTCTAGTTGTTACCCCTGTAAACAGAAGGCCGAAACCCCAGACAAGCCAGAAAGAAAAGGCAGAACACAAGCTTCTATTACCTACACTTTATGACATAATGGTTTCAGGTGTGGAAGTGGACTTGTTAAAGTTTGTTAAAAGCCAACTTTTTCTTGAGGTGTTTGCCAATAAATCAAAAAGGCGAAATTGAGACTCTAGTGAAAGTCAAAAAAGCAGGTGATCTTACTTATATTGGAAAAAAAGAGGGAAAATATAAAAAGGAAATTCGTAGAAAATATTCTGAGGAAAGAAGAAAAAAAAGGGTTTTTTGTATCAATTTTATAAATAGTTCTTCCCCCGTGAAGCAATGTCACTATAGTAGGATCAAGTCTTCATAGGGAATATCTTAGCCAGGGATTTGGACATATACGCTGCCTATACAAAGCTTACTAGGGAAAGCTCACCCCCGAATCTCAGACTTTCATATAGACTTCTTATTATAAATATTTTCCCAAAGGAAAGTTCCCTAAGTTGTCATTTTAAATACTCACAAAGAATCTGGCCACCTGCTTAACAAATGTGATTTTTTACAGGCCTTAGTTAAAAATAATTCCCGGAGTGACGTGTCTATTACACATAAGCTTGAATTGCATCACCGAAAAATCAGGAGAAGGCCCAAGAGAAACAAATGAAAAAATTTGATCATGCCGACTTCACAAATACCCAATACACATGTACCCTTTCAATTGACTCTTGCAACAGGTTGCTTTCATTACCTGCATTAAACATCATTAACCAAAAACTGTATTTATCTAAGGCAGCTGTCTTGTTATAATTTGGGTCATGTCAATCGGTAATCGGTGTATTTACAATTTTGTTTGCCATGAAGCAATGAGTGGCAGGGGAGACCAATGAAAGTCGCTTCATGGCTTGCTTCTTGGCAAAAATTTGAAAGCGGGCAATATTACAGGAAGTAAGGAACAAACTTATTTGTTTGAAGTGACAAATTTGCTCCGGACCAAAATAAGAAACCATATGCCAATTTTTTCTCTGGATGTACCTTATAGCGCAAAGGGGAATATTACATCGAAGTACACCTGAGAAGGTTTTTAGTAGTAGGGTCACTCATTTACCCATAGCTTTTTTGGCGATCGGGATTTTTCGCATTAATTGAAAAGAAAAAAATAGAAAGGCAAAGTGTGAAGTGCCTTTGGATTTGGATTAAAAATGGATGGTAGCTGCTAGAGAAAAGAAACCCATTTTACCGTCTACAATTATGGAGGGCCTAATAAAACTTTTTTTACTTTGCAAAACGCCTGGCCTAAAGCCACAGTCAATACTAAAAAACCTCGACAATTTCAAAGGTCCAGTGGGATTCTGTGTATGTTCAAATGTCATCCAGGGAGACGGTACTAGCAAAAACAACCTTCAATTGAAGCTGAAACCGTTTTTCATTCATGTTAAGGCTTTTTAAAAAAGGTGTAACTCATGGAACCATGTTGTTCCACAGTTCTATACAACCTTGTTTGTATGGTTTTTCTTTGTTTTTGTGTCTTGTAATAAGTAAACTCTCTGATTGGTAAAAATTGGGCTTGACCTGAAAACAATGATTTCCCTATCTCAAAAAAGCTGAAAACCGAGAATTTTATGAAGAGATTTTAGCACAGTCAAATTTAAATTGCACCAAGGCGTGAAAGGGAAAAACCGACATTTGCAACCTTTTGTATTTAAAGGCCATATTACTAAACTGTACACAGTGCTATACTAATTAATAATAATTAGTTTTATAATTTAGCTTTTGTAGTCTTATATTTTATAACTTTTAATATAAAAAACCATTGAAGAACACCAAAATATTTGTACCACAATAACTCTCACTTCAATCGTTTTAGTTGTTGTCACACCCCCACATTTCAATATATTGAAGTAATAATGGATATAGTCCCGTTTCATTTTTTTTACAATTTTAAAAACAAATTTTTATTGATATTCAGGGATTAGCTAATTAGGCTTTTTAAAAACAATTATAATATATAATATATATCTATATTATTTAAAATTTAGTATCATATATGCTATGTATTACTTTTATTTATTATTTGTCAAATAAAAAGTATGAAAATTTACAAGTGTAAATTTATTCAACTGTAGTCCAACATTAAACTCAATTATTTCAAAAAAGTAAACTATTTTTGGTCACTTTAGCCCGGGTTTTTCATTTCAAGAGACTCTTCAATTATGTTAGAAACATTGATTTTTGGGGTAATCAATTGACACCACCGACTAATAACACTATATAATTATCGAGGAAATACAAAACAATTAAAATCACTTCCGGACGGAAAAATTACCGAGGAGGGAAAAAGCTCTCTACAGATTTTTTCAAGTTTTGGACAGATTTTTGGGATTTTCACTGGTTGTCGAGTCGTTGAGATCAAAAGTCACACACACACCGGTCCACTTTAGATATCTATGTTTAGTAGGACAATTGATTTTTGCAGCTATCAATTGAAACGCAGACTAATAACTATTATAATCATCGATTAGGAAAATATTTTTAAAAAAAATCCACTTCCACGGTCAGATAATACACCGGAAAAAACTCTTAAACTGATAAGAAGTTGTTCAAACCACTCAACCGGTGTGAAGTCCAAAAATCGTCAATCAATAACTTGAATCTTGTAGAGAGCTTTTTTCTTCGGGGTTATATTTTCACCGACCGGAAGTGTATTTTTTTTCTCGATAAGATTATATAACTTAGTCGAGTAACAGTTTTAATGATTGAAAAAATCGTCGCCCTAGCCCAATCAAAAATTACCACGTTTACCTCAATTAACCTGGAAGTCCAAATTACTTGAAATTCGTAATCATTAGACGTTTTTCAAGTGTATTTTTCCGACCATAATAGTGATTTTTTTCGAATAATTAATATACCACGTCTACAGTTTAATGGTACACTCTAAAATCAACGACGTCAACTTAATTCTAAGGCGGTCATTTTACGTACCCCAAAACGAACATTTGAAACGAAATGTGGAGGTGTATCGCTAATTTATAACTGTTTGCCGTGTTTATACTTTGCGACGCTTCAACGTCGGACCGCGCCCTATAGAAATACCGTGATTACCACTACCACTATCCGAAAGGCCGGAGTCCAAAAGTATCGTTTGATACTTTATGATTTAACACGTAAAGGACAATTTATATTTTTAACAACGGTCACTTTTAATCAATTAAATCAATACAATTTAATGTGTTTGTAGACAAGAGTAATGAAATAACATATCCTTTTTTTCCTCCTGCTCCATGCTTAATTTTTTTTAATGTTCTTTGAAATTTCGGGGGGGGGGTCCGGACCCCCCTGGGACCCCCCCCTTCGCTACGCCACTGTCCCTTTCAAATTTTAAAACTATTGATAGTTAGTTATGTAAATATTCTAATATTTAATTTCCAGTGTAACCAGTCTCAGTTTGCTGATTTACACTGATCTATGTGGTGACTGTTGTTGTCTGGAGTGTGACTATCTTCTACGAGATATAAACTAGGAAATACAATTGCTGAAATTAGAGTAGTAGTACATACTTGAGTATAATTACCTTTTATTGTAATATTTTCATTTAATCTATATTTCACACAGGTAACCATGGTTTATTTGGAGTTTTAATTTGAATTGGATTGGATTAATATGTAACAAAAATCAAAACCACGACACTTCTATCTAGATTTCTAAATTTTCATGTTAAATCAAGAGAGTTTTAAAAAAATAATAAAATCCTTCGCAAACTTTATTGTTATTTTATTTTTGCAGATTCATTAAAAATGGTTCATGACAGAGGATATTTTGGCCTAAAATATTTCGATTGCTTTGCCATTTGTAAAAATATAATGAATTGTTTTCTATAGTTATTAAAGTACAATATGATTTGTTGTTTTGATTCCTAGAAATATTTTAAAGGTTTATACTCGTGGTGTGAATTATATTCAATAAGAACAATTTTTCTATTAACCAACCACATTTATTGCTGGAAGATTGTTTTATATATTTCAGTTAAACAACATGATATAACATAGTTGTAGATTAAAATAGTTTGACAAGCGAGAGTGACTCGACCCAATTGATTGACATAATTGTGTGTTTGTTGTTCACATATACCTAACATAAACTATACATTGTATTTCTGTTATTGTCTTACTATAAGAGTACCATTACTAACATAACATTTTTGGTGTACTTGGGCCCCTCCTACGATATGAACCGTAGAAACCATAAAGAAATTTTTGTTATTGTGGGTGGTGGGATGCAAGCTTTTGAGTCAAATTTTGATGTTAATAACATGACATGGTCTTTAATGTTCCCATAAGATTCTACGTCACTCTGTATAATGGTAAGGTGCTTTCTTTTAAAATATTAATAAAAATCCCACATCTTCGTCAAAAGTATTTAAATAGTTTAAGGATGGTTTCCACCATACTGAAAACTAAATAACTTTCACATTTAAAGTTCTACTTTCTCTTTCTCTAAATCCATTTACAAAGCCTGCGTGGCAAAATAACACTACATTTTTTTGGTCGAATTTTACATGGTATTTTTTTCCAAGTAGTTGGGACAATTAAGAGCACAGGACAATCAAACAATAATATTTAAAAAGCTGTATTTTAATACTGTTACTAAATTGTATATCACTTCAAACCATATGCCTCCAGGTTCATTATTACTACATTCTTACAAGTGTTGCAGTGTGTTTCCAGGATTACGCAGGAGGATTGAGCTTTGGCTGATGTTAGTGGTAAACGCTAACGCATTTCGAGCGTCATTATTGTGTACGGGGAACCTACAAAAACTAAGCACATTTTGGGGGGGAACTAATACAGTTTGAAGATTTATTTTATATCTTTATCTTGCTCTGTTGTTCTCTATAAAGAATCAGGGGATAACACAATCATATGGCCATTAAATCTCAAACTTTATAAACTGGTGAAACGATTTTATTTTAACGCGGAGCAATACACCTACCTTTTGTTAGTTACAGTTATGATGACTTTGTGATCAATTTACTACAAATATGGCCTTTTATGTTGCTTGATAGTGGTTTTTACTAGGCCTACCATAGATCTTTATTTATACAAATTATACACATTCCAGCTGACTACAAGTTGCCTGTGGATGTGTTTCTTAGTTAGTGGGGTTACTAGGCTTATATTATGTCTTCAATACAAATATTACTCGTATACCAATTCACTGACTACAAGGTGCGCTGTATGATGGGCGTTTTCTGTTACGTGGTCTTACTAGGCCTACATATTTCTTCATTATACAAATATAACCATTCACTGACTACATCTTAGAGTCGCCCCTGTGTCGACTGCCACTGCATGCAAGTATTGGTGATTTAACAGAATTTCCTTAACACCACATTAATGTTCCTACTTATTTATAGTGTTTCATTCTGCAGCATACAGTATGGTCATGTTGAACTAGGTCCTGACATAGATTGCTGAGTCTAGATGTTATAGAGCAATATATAGTAACTCAGGTTCACTGACTACAAGTGCCTGAATGTCACCAGACCCGCAACGCTCCGCCGCTCCCTAGCTGAGCCAATGTATAGGATGCGTTTTCTTGTTCGTTGATTTGAGACGGATAAACCGGCCTACTGCTCTGTTTTAAGAGCCGCCCACTGCATGACACAACCATTGACCCCATCTCCAGTCATCGGATCGACGCAGACACAGAGAACATTTCCCAGTTATATTTCTTCATTATACAAATTATTACCAATTCGATACTGGAACTTTAGAGTGCTCTTCTGTTCTATTGAGGATCTTATATTATTCGTATCTTGGGATGACAAAGAAGAGGAGTATAGTCTTGTAGACAAGTGCAATAATGTAGGACGTGTATATTCTGAAGGCGACTAGTGAATTAGTTTACTATGAGGCACTACGATAAGTAAATTCTTCGCATTAAAACTACACATTATTACCACTAGTCTCACATCAATGACTACGCGACAGTGCTACACTCGGTGTATGTGTTCAGGTCCATGTTCTGGTGTTAATGAATGGTTTCTCTATAGTGTTGACTGTAGGATTGTGAATTGATTCTGTTAGTGAATTTACTAGGCCTACATAGTGTCTTCATTTATACAATAATATACCAACGCGTAGTGAAGAAACTACGTGTATCACGCACTATGTGTCACTTGGAGACTACAAGTGGGCCTAGATATTGATTTTCGGATAGTGTTTTCTGTTAGATGATGTTAGTATACATATGTTATGGCTTAGGACTTATGTTAATTACTAGGACCATACCTATAGCTAAATATACATGAGTCATTCAGTGGATCTACAAAAAGGTGCCAAAAAAATACACAAACATATTCACTCCATGGCACTATCTAGTCGACTGCTCGAATTGGTCTTATTAGTGATCGTATAATGATAGGGACTTGTGTTTTCTGTTTAGCTGATTCTTAACCTGAGGCCTACTATATTTCTAGCGCAGATGCTTATACAAATATACCTTATTCACGTGGCTGAGTGACAAGTGCTATACGCCTGTGTACGCTTCCGATGTATTTTCTGGGTATTAGTGATTGTACTAGAAATGCCTACATATTTCTTCCATTATACAAGAGAGTAGGGCCCTATTATACCCATTCACTCGACTACCAAGCGACACCCCTCGATTCTAGCAGCGCGAATGTGCCCTAGGTGTAGTTTTTTTTGTATGTCTAGTGAGCCTATACAATTAATATATGTAACCTACTCAGTCCGCATACCCACCCAACTCATCACTACGTCCCCTACTCCCGCCCTCAATCGTTCCATCACTCACCTATACACACATCGCTTACCCCACTCGAACGCACCCTATGCTGCTCTTGCGCCTAGGATGCTGTATTCTTCTGTTTACCCCCCGTGACCTTTACTAGGCCTACATATTTTCTTCATTTATACAAATTATACCTTTCACTGACCTACCAAGTGCTCTTTTTTATTATGTATGCGTTTTCTGTTAGTGGTTTTTACTAGGCCTAAATATTTCTTACATTATACAAATAAATATAACACATTCACTGACTACAATATGTGCCTGTAGGATGGTGTTTTCTGTTTAGTGATCTTATAGGGACCTACATATTTCTTCATTATACAAATATATACCATTCGACTGGACTACATTTGTGCCTCTGTAGGATGTGTTATTTGTTAGTGATTTACTAGGCCTACCTACATAGATATTTATTATAACAAATATACCAATTCACATGACTACATAGTGCCTGAGGTAGGATGTGAGTTTTCTTGGTTAGTGATTTACTAGGCCCTAACATATTTCTTCATTATACAAATATACCATTCACTGACTACAACAGTGCCTCGGTTAGGGATGTGTTTTCTGTTTAGTGGATTTTACTATAGGCCATACATAAATTTCTTTATTATACAAATATACATTCACGTATACTGACAAAGGGGGTTGGGGGGCCTGTAGGATTAGGTGTGTATATTTTTCTCATATAGGCTTTACTAAATAAATAGTGTAAACTTTCAGAAAAGCTGAATTCCCTTAATTCTTTTGGAAATTTGGATATTTTAAAAACACAAAAGTTCTTGTAACTTTTTTTTTAATTATACGCTTCAAGCAATGATAAATTATGACACACACCTCTTATTTATATACCATATTAACAATTTTATTCATTCATATTCCAAAAATAAAAACAAGTAAGTAAATAAAGTAATAATTGGTGGATATTGTACGTTCGAATACACGTATACAAAAAAATAAAAATAACACATTGTTTTTTAGAAAGAAATTTTAAAACATTTTTTAAAATATTTGTCTAGCTTTTTTCAAAATTATTTAAGAAATAACAATTGAAGCATGCACAATAGTTATTACTTTTACATGTCTTTTTGAAATTGTGATACTTAAAACACTAAAAATTTATTTTAGCCACATGTTACGGACGACAGCTATAATTTTCTGAAAGTTAGTTTTTACATGCAGTGTCGGATTTTTTGAATATATATACAATAATCATAATCAAAAAGCCGTTAGTATATTTTTACGTCTGACGGTCTAAGTATATCGAGGAAAAATATGGGGAAGTCTCAACAATTCTTACGGGATAAACAAAACTATTTTCTTACCTAAACTTATTTTTGAGGGTTGGTAGTCCTGACGTCAAGCATGCCGTACAGGAAAATTGGTGCTCCTCGTTTAATAAAAATTTATATTTGAACAGTTTTAATGAGTGCTCTGTGGTGGTCGGTGGGTGTTGTATTTTACAAAACTTTTTTGTGGACTGTCGGAATGCAACATTTCTATCATCAACATCAGCGGCTTGGGGGGGAGTGAGTTGAGCTGAAGTGTTTGAAGCGGCACGCCAGATGGACTTTTTGTTAACAATTTCACGTGGGACAGGCAGCGGTTCTGACAGCCAACAGCGCACGCTTCTGTCGCGCAGTCCTCTGTTGCAGTTCCGACCAGCCAGCAGAAACCAACATAACCCGGGCCGGCTTGTAAATGTCCCGCGCGACTAACTGTGTGTTCAAGCGCTGTGCTGGTCGTGGCCACCCAGTTTCCAGTAACTGGCCCCACCGTCAGGTTTGCTGTTGCGCCTTTCAGGGTTTTGGTGGACGCAAAACCTACGGTCATAGCCTAGCTGCGAGTACATCTTGCCTTCTCTAAAAACTCACGGCCTCTTCGATTCATGTACCTGGACTCGACACATTTTACTCGTTATTGGGACTGCTATTATTTTGTATTATAATTAGTTGTTCCATTGTTAATTAACTATCAATATTAAGAATAGGTTCTTTTAATTATATTACCACTGTTGTCATATTGACTAATTTTCAGGGAATATTATGGGATGTCCTGATGAACAAAAATGCCAAAAAAAGTGTGGACTTTGAATTGTAAAATAATACTAAAAAATCTCGATGACGAAAATGGGAAATGGGTAAGTTCTGTCCATTATTGTCTGAAACTAAACTGTATATCTGTAAAATTTTGCCGATGATAACCTCTCTATAGATATTGTTCTCTGCATTAGGTGCATTATATTAAGGCTTTCATGATGAAATAGCTGACTAATCGTTAACTCACTAAGAGTCTGATTAACAATGCAACTAAATTGTGAAGTAGTCTTTCTTGAAGGGGCCAAACTGGGACTCCGAAAAAAGAGTCTAGAATAAATGATTTAATTGATTCTTTCAAGACCCTTGATATCTCTCAAGCTGATAGATTGAAAGTAGTTGCAGGGGTTGTGCTGTACACAGCATTATGAACGGACAAGTTGGAAACCTTTCCCAGTGAAAATCAAAAAATTTGGAAGCATGAAAATTTGTCAACTAGTTCTGAGCGCGGAATTTGATGACCTCGACTTCGCAGGTGATGCGCTCTCAAAACAAAAAACTGATGAAACATGACTATGTTGTAGACGATGGTTCTGGTTAACAGTTTGAACAATCTCAGAGGAAGTAAATCGAACATGACTGGGACAAAAGAGCGTTGCGCTGTGTTGATGGTAACTTAAAATATTTTATCGATGCTTGTGACAAAAAGAAGTCTTTTGAATAGAGGATGCATATTGTTAATAATTGGACCCCTCTAGTAAACACAATCTTTTTGAAACTATCCTGCATGGAAGATATTACTGAGTCTCTTCCTTGCACAGTTGTCAGTTAATGGCAAGAACATATTATTTTTGCTTGTATTAGTGATAGTACCAAAGGTTTGACCGAACGAAGCAGTGCTTCACACTTGGGGGGGGTGGGGGGGTGGGGGGGGGGAAGTCCTACTGCTGGGCTTGATAAACGTCAAATGTAAGTTGTCATTTCGATTTTGATTACAATCTAAATGTCCTTAACCAGGTGCAATGGCAAAAAGAACTTTGTCTGTCAATACTGGGTGTCTGTGAGTCCAAGTTTCGTTGAAATGCCTCGTGTGCTCAACAGCGTAATGGACTTTGAATGTGGGACATCAACCTCATTGTAAATCTTAAGTGTTTATCCTTTAATTTTTACGTAATACCTATAATAGTGGCAAATGCTGATTCTATGAATGGTACTGTCCAATGCTTTGTATCAATAGCCTATTATTGTAACAAGTAGTTCCAAGCCATCTACAGATATAGGAAACAACCACTGCCTCTATTTCCCCCTTTGAGCACACTCAGACACCTTTCCTTCTACAACCATTGTATAGTCAAACAAACAGAATCGAACGCAATAAAGTGTAGAGTTTGATGATTTCCTAAAACTCACTACTCTATTTTCGCTCTTGGAGGAGTGTGGTACGGGGTGGGTACAATTCAGTAAACCTAAAAAAACGTCTAAAGAAGTCCCAAAAAAAAAAGCCTCCCAAGCTTCAAAATTCTGACAGAGGTTAGCTGTGAGATGAGAGTGACACTTTTATAAACTCTTATTCTGGCACTCCAATGCGCAGGAGGAAACACTGTTGCCATAACAACAAATAGCATGAATTACGATGAGTCAAAAAAAGTTAACTCTTTATTTTTTCTAAGATCTATTCTCGGAATAATTTCGTTTTTGTCCTAAAAATCAACAAATCGCGTTACTATGGTCCCCAAGGATTTTTGACGAAGGTGTTGCCCTATCCAGGGCAAATCTGTTAATGCTGTTAATCCTTAAAATAAGACCTCTACGGAATCAAATCCTTTACAGTTGTATGGTTCTACCAGTGAACTTGATAAGCATGTAAAATCTAGTCATAAGGTGCTCATTTTTAAGTGGACTCTCATGGACTGCACCGTTGGTCACAGTCTAAAACGCTGCCACTTAATGATGAGTACGTAGTAACGGCTATGATTAAAAAGCCAGGGGGGAGGGAGGAAAACTTTGACGTTTGAGATGTAATTGATGGCAGTCACCCATGTCGTTTAAAACCTTGACGAATAATGACTAATGCTTGTAGTAATGGCTGGAAACTAATAACATCCCCGACTGCTGTGATAACCTGTTAGACTCTTTCGAATATCTTATGAATAATCTTAGTCATACAAATGCAGTAATATTGGGCATACCTAAACGATATAATAATACAAGTGTGAATCCCCTCATTTCCGAAACAAATAGAAAGCTTAAAAACTTTAGTGGGACTCACATAGACATGCAACTTTTATATCTCTTGAAGGTGTTCCGAGGCGCTGTTACGCGGGCGCGGGCTACACTTTAATATGGCGGGGAAACGCTTAATCGTGGACCTCGTTTTGGGTGCGCTCGGGCCTCGGGGGCGGTAAGTCGCGGAGCTCTTTTATCTACCAAACCTGATTGTTCATAAAAGAAACCATTTAAATTCGTCCTCAAACAGTATGGACAAACGATTCATGACTAGAACATAGGTATAATTCCAACTTAAAACGAGATGGAAAGTTGCGGGTTGTCTGTGCCTCAAAACCCTTCTATAGCGGGTCGTCGAGCAGTAATGATCTTAAGCCAAATTTATCTAAACCTAGATCGAGCTGCTATCCGGTGGTGAGAAGTGGAGTCTGGACCCATTCATCAGTACAAAATAATTTTTTATGGAAGAAGCTGGGGCCGAGAGCTGAATACCTAACGGGCGCTTCCCTTGCTTCGAGATGGTCATGCCAGGGATGGCCGGGAGAGGCCAATTGTTGTTTTCCACCAAAACATTTGTGGTCTTAAATCTAATGCCGATCTACTTCAGATCCATCTTCAATGATGAAAGTCATGACCGTAGTTATGTTTGACTGAACATAACTTGACTAGCGAGCAGCTTAATTGTTTTAGTTTACCTGACTTCAAGGTTGTGTCATCATACTGTCGTGAGGCCCGGCTAAAAGGTGGAGTCTGCATATTGACTGGATGCCACATTGAGTCGGAGGCTGTTGATGTGTCTAGATTTTGCGTTGAAGACTTCTGCCAAATGGCTGGTGCCAGGGTGAGACTGGCAATGCGGCAAATCTATGTTTGTCTTAGCTGTTTATAGGATTCCTACCTATAATTGCGAACAGTTCCTGAGCAGTAATAAGTGATTGTTTTAGACGGTGTTTTTATTAGGAAAAACACTAGTTGTTGTAGGCGACTTTAATATAGACTTGTCATCTGCGTCATCATGGTGTAAAAGATTTTCTCCACACAATGGCCTCGTTTGATCTGCGTCATACAATCACATCCTACACTAGAGAGGTAAAAAACTCTAAGACTGTGATTGATAACATTTTTACTAACATAGATGATCGGCTGGTAAACAGTGAGGTTGTGTTAACCGCATTATCTGATCATCATGGTCAGTTAGCTACTTTTAACTTCTCTGTCGCTGACTTGAACTTCTGGCCCTTTGTACAGGTTATCACGTCAATTCACACCGCAAAATATTCGTAGTTTTCCACTTTCATCATCTCAAAAGGGAGCTTTGGAAGTCTGAAAGTTTTTGGAATTGGGTGGTCTTGATACATTGTTTGATTGTCTTCATGAATAAAGTATGATAAATATTATTTTTGATATTCTTCTTTCCCTTTACTCAGGAAAGTCTATGAAAGGTAGAAACCTCTCAACTTTGAAAACCTAAACTTTAACTCCCACAATGTTTATCTATGAAGGAATCAGCTGCATTCATCTCTATTCTAGGACTTCGGGTAATCATCTAGAAGCAGCTCACCCCTTTTTTCTCCCCCGGGGGACACAAAAAAAAAAATTTCTTGAATACCGGCAAACTGAGAAGGGATTTGTACAAAAAAGGAGATTCCGTAAGCACAAGTCTGATGCTGTGTTATAATAGGATCCCAGAAGTCTACCCAACAAAACAAAAGACCAAACGTGGGGAAATCACTTCAACGAACCTTAAAATCTATCCAACATTGTGAGCGAACTTATTTCATCCATCTGTCTGACGAGAAAGGAACAAATCCAGGATGGGTGGAACCCAATCTGGGTGGCTGAAGTGTGTTAGTTCATTTTTATTCCAGTATCGGTCAACACAATGTTCCTAACAGGCAGTAGTATTGGGTCGTCCCGCACGGAGTTTGTACAGCCGGAAATGATTCAGTTAAAACACTCTTCATTTTTCCTACCTCAGAAGAAGAGGTGATTGAGGGAAATTAGATCTCTAAAGCACTAAAAAGTTTGCTTGCTGGACCTGATGAAAAATCTCCTCCAAAGCTATTTGAAGCATGTCGCTGATTGCAATAGTCCAAAACCTCTTACGTGATCTTATATTAAACCTGTCATTCAACCTGGGTCAGTTTTCCCGCTTCATCACTAAAAAAATGCAATTTTATAAGACCAGTTTCCATAAAAAAGGGGACAGAAGGGACGACTGTAACAAGAACTTATAAGGCCCATCTCGCCTCACTTCCCACATTGTCTAAGGTGTTTGAAGCGCAATATTCCTAACAAGGTGAACTCCTGTCATTCCATGAATTCAAACCAGGTGTTTTCTTTGAAATCAAGTTTTGGGTTTATGAATGAATAGATCTGACATCTGATGCCATTGCATTGTTTGGTTTCTTCTGTGGTTCAGGTCCCTGGATTCTGCTTGATAAAGTTTAACTTGGGATCTTTTTCGGACATTGTCAAAAGCCATTTGACATGATTGATGACATGACATCCTGTTATGTAGGCTGTCTTGTCTTGCGACTAAGAGGTTGTCGCTCATTTCGTGGATGTTCCTAGGCTATCTTGGTGGAAGAGGTCGAATTGGTTCAAAATACCTTATGTTGGATAGCAGTGGCTCGTTGTCTATACATCGGTTCGGTTCATCACGGGCATTGGTCTCTAGGGGAGTTCCCCAAGGGGTCAGCGTGCATAGGGTCCCATTCTCTTTCCTTCTCCTTTGTGAATGAGCCTACCCAAAATACAGGTCACTGAGAGGAAAAAATAAGTGCTCTGCCTTTTTGCAAGGACGACCTACTACCATTTTCAATTTCAGCTCGGCCAATCACAATTGGAACTTGAGGTAGGTGCTATTTATGGAGGAAGACAGGTGCGCTTTAATGCAGTGGTTTTCAGGAGAAAACCGCTTACTTACCTCTAAACAGTATGAAAAAAACTAAAGTCGTTGACTTTAAGATTGCGAGTTTCCTGTCCGGTGAATGATAACAGAAGTGTTTCAAATTGGTGATTGATGATACAATCGAAACCATTGTCTTAGACATTAACGTTTCTTCAACTTGGGATCCATCGTTGGACAGAGTGTTCTTAAATTTTGCTCAGCAAAGTTTGGATTGCGGTCTGTAAAAGGATTAGCTCGGGAATCTTTGTGTGTTGGAGGCGCTTGCTGTCTGCTTTCGCTAGGTGGTACCGATGTCTTACTAGCCTAGCTTATTATGGCATTGTATATCCTTCTTTAATCATATTGCCCATTGAAATTTGGCGGCTTTTGAGTTGCACAAGGGACCAAACGTATTATTCAAGCTTCAAAAAGGAAAGCAATACTCTAGAATAATATTTTGGTGAAAATCATGCATTGGCGTTCTTCTTGCAAACCTCTTTTTTACTGACAACAACATATTAACTTTTCCATCCCATTTACCATTCCTACAATGTTGTCAAGTTATGTCCATAGAAAACAACTTACCTTTGTTCAAGGTCTGATCTGCCACTCTATCCACACATCTACGAATCTCCGGGGAATTCGGGAAAAAATCTCTGTTCCTGAGGGGACATAAAACAGCTTTTTATGAAACACCCACCTTAAAAATATATATGGGGTCTGATTCAGGCTTTACAATGCACTACCAGTGGAGTCTCAAGTCTGTGAAGAATAACTTCAATTCTTGTCGGAAACGGATCTCAGTGTTATAAAGAAAATTCTATGTACAGCGGTGTTGTTACACGCATCGGGGGGATTTTCTTGTCCTGATGGACGAAATTGAATGTTAAATAGGTATGGGAAAACGAGCCTTAGGTTGTAGATGGCTCTCTCTTTTCATTATGATAACCCATAGAAATGGTTGCAATGTGATAATCATAGCTGTAGATCCTAACTGTTGTTACTGGATTACTTCGTTTTTATTTTTGGTTGACACTATTGTATGGTTGAAAAACATCTGTAAAACAAATAAAGATTTTTGAAGTTTTTTTTTTTTTTGAGGTGCTACACTTTTACAATATTATGATTGCAAATACATCAACAAAAATTCGAAAATAATAATAATAAAAACCAAACAAACTTTTATTGAGTAGTGACTAAATAATAGGATTTCTGTTACTTTTTGTTCATTCGTAATTAAACTTAATGAGAGAAATGGGCATTCCTTCTTACAATGTATTCTTACTATGTAGCTCTTTACATAAGGTTGTAGTACAATCCTAAAACTTCTCAATAATTTAAAAACATTAATAATGCGCGATGAAAGCATATGATTAAATTAATTTCTTAATTTCGCTCGATGAAAAATGCTGATATCAAGCTTAACCTGCGGAAGTTAGGTCGACGTTTACCGCAAAAGAGAATATAACATGCATAACTCTGATGGTGATATCTTCCTCAATGTATTTTATATAGTATAAACTAGAAAAAACGGCACAAATTAGTTTATCCAAATTCCGCATTTATTTTTCCGATTTAAAAAACTCATCTTTTTTGGAAATAAATTCGTTTTGACTTTGACAAGGATTATTTAGGGCTTATCAGAGGACAAAATAATAATACGCTTTTATGTTCATGGAGTGCGTGCCTTTTTTATTATAAAGTAAAATACGTGCAAGTTGTTATGTATATAATTTTGTATTTTGTGATTAAATTTGACCTTTATTTTGTTATATTTTTAGATTTTTATTGTGAATGTGGTGTAATAATAATCGTGAAAAAGTATTGTACAAAAACATTTCCCCCAAAAATCAGTTAATAACTTTTTCAATTTCCTGTAACTCGGTAAGTGGTTGTAATTATTATTTTATTATTATGTAGCCTTTAAAAAACCGTGTAAGCACTAAAAGGTCAATGTAATCAGGCACTATTGTAAGGGTTAATAATATTAGAAACTTGCCATTAAATCTATTTGTGATATATTTTCTAAAACACAAAACAAATATTTTATTTGGGACGCACACTCTGAGGGTTCATTTTGTTCCGTGGTACATCACTTGCACTAACTATCCAATCTTAACCCTTTTCTTTCAATATCCGAGCAAGAAGTTTACGTTAATGAATAAAAAGGCGCTCATGACCTGTTTAATATTAAAAAAAATCACGCGATATTAGCATGATAAATAATTATTATGTAAATGCCATTTTATTTACTTCGATTCATCAAAACGAAGGGCGATTAATATTTGATTAAAGTATAAGTAGAAGATAATGTGTACTCCAATTAAGTGATAACTTCTGTATAATGAAGTTGAAATATCTTTCTTTATGCTGCCTCGCTAGAAACTGAAATTACCATGAAACTGAAAGGCATGATACACTTGCACATAGCAAGTGTGCTAACCAAAACATTTACTATTTCTAAAAGTACCAATATCTCAAAAATGAATAAAGTTATGTAAAAACGGATTTGAGCATAATAACCAGAACAAAATACATTATAATTTATTTTATGCAACCTTGCAACACTACACCATTTTTATATTTAAAAATGACTTAATTACAATATGGTGTCAAAATATGACCAAGTTAAAATTTTTCAACATTATCCAATAGGAAGAAAGGTAAATACATCTGAAAAACACCAAGTAAATAGCATATAAATAATATACACATTGGCTTTAGAATATATATAAGAAAAGAATTATTTTAAATTACAATTCTAACAGCAATTGAAATAAGTTATTGATACTTGCAGCATATAAAAACAGTGCAATGGAAAATATGTCACTTGTTTCAAAGAAAGGTCTAGAAAGGATTGAATAGATATCGCCTGATGAGGACAAGTGGGCACGATACTCCCACCGATTACCGTTCACGGTCCTAAGATTAGTCTTACCACAACAATAATTATTATAACAAGAATGTATACTTACACAACAAAAGGTCTCAAAGTTAAGAGGATTAGATTCCACCAGCTGTCAAGTGTAGAGGTCGAGAGGCCACATTTGTCATGATCATCAAACTGGTCTTGAAGCGATGTGTCTGGTTTGTACCAAACTGTAATCTTACAACATGTGAGTGTATACTTACACAAGAAAAGGTCTCAAGGTTGAGAGGATAGATTCCACCAGCTGTTAAAGTGTAGAGGTCGAGAAGCCACCGTCATCATGATCATCAAACTGGTCTTGAAGCGCTGTGTTTGGTTGTGCCAACTGTAATCTTACAACATGTAGTGTCTATTTACACAAGAAAAGGTCTCAAGGTTGAGAGGATAGATTCCACCAGCTGTTAAGTGTAGAGGTTCGAGAAGCCACCGTCATCATGATCATCAAACTGGTCTTGCAAGCGATGTGTCTGGTTGTACCAACTGTAATCTTACAACATGTGGAGTGTATACTTACACAAGAAAAGGTCTCAAGGTTGAGAGGATAGATTCCACTAGGTGTCAAGTGTAGAGGTCGAGAGGCCAGTTATCATGATCATCAAACTGGTCTTGAAGCGATGTGTTCTGGTTGTACCAACTGTAATCTTACAACATGTGAGTGTATACTTACACAAGAAAAGGTCTCAAGGTTGAGAGGATAGATTCCACCAGCTGTTAAGTGTAGAGGTCGAGAAGCCACCGTCATCATGATCATCAAACTGGTCTTGAAGCGCTGTGTTTGGTTGTACCAACTGTAGTCATATAGGGCTCGCCGGAGATTGTCAGACTATACAGATGTATTTATTTAATGTTATAAATAAAATTGAATCGCTTTAATGGGGTTACAAGCGCTAATGTCGGGAATTGTTTTAAACTAATTTTGTTAATTTTCTAGTTTTCTTTTGTGATGATTGAGCAGAATGTCATCAAAGTGTATAAATATTTTTGTTAACATATGTGTTAATTAAAAGATTTTTAAGTACACAGTGCTTTGAACAGTATTGGAATGCTGATTAAAGAGACAAATATATTATATAACCTTTTTCAGATTACCCCAATGAAAAAATCAAAAATTTTAATGTGTTGCAATTAATGTTAATGTTTGTTTCTGGAAATAATATTACAACATTCTTATAAAACCCACCTTTACGTACAAAGCTGTGAATGTTTTTACACACAAAGGTAATCAGAACTGTTTGTCTTCCTTGACATTGTAATATGTATATATACACACACATACGCACAGCACTCAGTGTTAATATATAAGTTAGCAAGTGTATATACTACAAACAGTGATAATCATGGAAAATCCAAGGAAAAGGCCTTTTCTGTTTTTTGAATTCTGCTGGATTTTTTACAGCAAAGGATAATAGAACTAGAGAGGCCATTTTGTATTTGTATGTTTGTTCTTTGATAAAAGTAGTTTTCACGTCAAATTAATCAAAGGTAGTTCCATATTCCCCCCCCCCCTTTGGTTTTTAAATACCTTTTTCAAATTTTTGTTCTTGGTAATCACGACTGTTAGTTAGAATTTTGAACTAACGTTTGCTAATTATGAAAAATAAAATTATCTGGCAACGACAATAGGACACTGAATTATTCCTGGGTGATGTACAAATTTCACAAATTGTCTATTTTTTATAATGAAGAAGACGACCGCAATGTATTATAGACTGCACAAGCCAAACTCAAGAGGTACTGTGTCCAGGATCAAGCGGCGAACCTTAACTGATTATCAGCCATTTAAGTGGTTTTAGATTTTTACAGACTAACGTAACTTGACTTGATGTTAGAAAGTTTGAATCAACCAACTCGAAAAGTTTCTTACAGGCTGGAGTACTGAATTTAGGTACTATGTTTATTATTATTAATGATTATAATTATCAGTTAATCATAATAATTTGCTTGCATGGTAAAATTATTGTAATTTTAACCAAGAAACATACTCACCTCATTTGTTCTGATCAGCTGTCCAAGGTAGCATAGGAGGAAGGATAATAATAAGCACTCCCACATCCAGAACCGCACTATACGAAATATAGGTCTCACCATATAGAGGCAGCTTTGTTATCTAAAACATTTTTGGCATTAACGGATAGTGTATATCGATTGAAAAATTATATCGAGTGGAGTTATATTTGCAAAATTTAATAATCAGAAATAGAATAACCACAATTAAAACCAGGACTACAGTTTATAACATTTAAGTATCCGTAATAGTGACGTTACTATTTGAGCTTCAGTTTATTGTAGAGGATATTTTCATATTCTTATTCAGGATATATAAGACGGGATGGAAGGCTATCCAGAAAGTACCAGACGTTTTGCAATAAAACATTAACTAAACTAAATTGGAACATTTTTAAACATGTACATTTAAAATTCAGACTCTTAGGCCATATTTTTAATAGTCTGTTACCTTTCTGGATAGCTCTTGTATTACATGATAGATAAGTTTTTACAATAAAGAACTATAGGTTAACAATAATTATCAAAAATCAGGACCTGATTCTTGGTATAGAATAGAACGGGATATCTTTGTTTGTGTTGCACATGTAAAAGCGCATGTAAAGATAGCGTAACCATATTAATATCATCAACACCATTTAATATAGTTTATTAAAAAATAATTATTGACACCGTTATAAGCAGCTAGTAGCTTAAGAGGAACGAAGGCCGTTAAAATATACCTGGACAAATAATGTTTACCAGTACAATGTTTTGGTAATAGAAATATCATTTTATAGACTGTAGTAATTATTCCACCCGGAGGAAAGAATTTTTCATCTAAAAAAACTTAAGACTCTGGCCATCCTTAACTAATGACGTCGGCAGGGTAGGTGGAAAAAGTTGTTGGGACCAATCTTAGTAAACCGATTTCCATGAGTGAGAAATCTAATGATGTGTGACAAAACGTACGAGGCCTATCCCAGAAAGTCAACAGGACGTTTTGAATGGTGTGGCGGGGGGGCTACAGCCGCCCATCTTGGTATCAAAACACTAGCTTTCAGTATTCATCGAGCTGTTGCTCGCGTGTGGCGGTGTGTATCTTTTTTAATTTTCTCACTGTGATTATTACTGCACATTTGAAAATCCCGCCACTTGTGAAATTACGTTCTGGTGATAAGATGTTTTGTTGCCAAAAAACCATCAAACCAATTGAAATCTATCGCCAACTGGGTGTGAAGTTTAATCGGAAATGGAATAAGTGAAAGCAAGAGCAAGGAAATGGATGTATTGGCTTAAAACTGGCCCGCAACCAATGTTTCATGACAATAGTCGAGATCGGCCTAGCCTACTGACTGAAGATTTGAATGTTGAAAATCAATGACGAAGTTCGTGAAAATCGCCGTTTTCACGAATGACTGAACTCTCGGAACATTTTCCCACAACAGTTCACGAATTTTTACTTCATGAAATTGTTTTGTAGTGAACAGATGGGTTTCCCAAAAATGTTTTACAGAAGATGACAACAAAGACTTGCTGGCATCGGTAATTTTTCCTTGATGAATACGACAAACATTGTAACGAACTTCTCGAATCGTATCGTTAACTGACGATTGAATAACAAACTGGTGGGGGAAGCGTGGGTGTCAATGTGTTGACACAAAAATGAAGTCTATGGAATGGGGGCACACACATTGTACCAAAACCCAAGAAAATATTTCCATACTCCCTGTCCAGCTAAAAAGATTATGTTAACTGTTTTTTTTCTTTTATTATTATTAATATTTTTTTATTCTTAAGGGTGTGAGATTCTCGTAGATTTTCCTGAACCGAGTGATCAACAAATCAACACAGAGGCGAGGTACTGATGAAACATATCCGGGAGTGATACAAAAACAAGCTCAGGGAAAATTAAATTTAGCTTAAATAATATGGTGTTTTCACGACAATGCACGTAAAACGTACACGGACAAAGTCGTTGGATGATTTTGATTGGGAATTGTTTGAAAAATCCCGCCTTAAAGCCCAGATCTGGCACCAAGCAACTACCTCTCTCTTTCCAGGCGAGGGAAAGACGTGGTTCCGCAACGTATGCGTCTTCGTGATAGTGACGCCTGAAACTCGCGCTGACTTTTAATCAGTAGTTAAGATTTTCTACACAAAGCTGGAATCGAAAACTTTGTGCCACGTTATGACAAATATCTCAATTTGGAATGGGGATCAACATTGAATAAATAGTCCAAGAGTCCAGTCTTTTAAAGTATAATACACATATAAAAAGGTAGAAAAACGGTCCTATTTCAGTTTGGCTTTTTTTTATTTCAAAACGTCTGTTTTACTTTCTGGATAGCTCTCGTATAATTGGATATATGTTTTGTATTATATAAATTATGGGTGAAATTAGTAAAAAACGTAAGGGTCGTTATAAACAAAACAAAAAAATAAAAAAGAGACGCAGGAGTTACGATGGCTTTCTAGTCAGCATCGGCCACATTAATCCAAATTTCCATTCAAAATATGCTAACTAGTGCTATCTCATTGTGTTATTCTTGCCTGAGAGATAAAGCTAAATTACTTCTATTCAAGGTATTTTTGCTTGCGAACTAGAGTTTTGAAGTTGGTTTAAAGAGGCCTTAACAACATTTCTCTTCAAAAGTTTCATATGATCCTGATCTCTATAAACATTTTGTATTATCGAGCGTGACTGTATTAGTATTTGCCATCAAAACATTTAGTTTGCCAGTTCTTTTCATTTTACACAAATATAGTAAAAATGGTAACTGACCCCCAGTAATTAGTAACATTGGAGTACACCATGCTTGCTTTACAATTCTGAAATCTAGATACAAATCCCAACCCCCAGCCTTAAACAATAATGTATTGCATTTGTTTTATGTTACGGAGGGAAGGAGTTAAACAATTGAAAGTGTAATAACCGACATACACTCAAGGCTTCCCCGCCAATAAAGTAACTAGCATATTATTGTTACAAGTGTGTTGCTAGTTACTTCTGATTGCTATTACAGATCTAGTTTTTTTAGCTCGGTACCTAGGTCACAAAAATTACTGACTAATAGTTTGCTGTTTCAAAACTAACACTGATATTACTACATATGTCATAAGACAATGTATAGCATACACTAGTGGGATTATGAATTTTATAAAAAAACCTAATTGGATTACCAAGAAGATTTAACTGGTATTAAATTTAATCAAAATACATAGGTTCACAGAAATCTCAAAAATATTAAATTTGGAATAATAACAAATAGGGTTTGCTGTTATTGCAGATACACAATATCATCCTCAAAAACTGACATCACTTTTGGAATACCTTAAAGCAGTCAGATAACATAAAACTAACGGGAAATTAAAGTATTGACCATGGAAGAGCGGAATTGTTATAGGAGTTATTAAAAATCTAAGCTATAATTTTGATTGAACCTTGGGAAGTGATGTTGTACGTACATATCATAAGGTAAAGCTATTCTCAATATGTTGCTAGAAACTGGCAAAGTCAATAGTCCGATTTGGAATTGTTGTAAAGAAAGTTTCCCTAGTTCATTACTTTAACCCTCAAATAATGTCATAAGGAACAATATCCTGTATTATCCGTAAATACATTGTTATGATTGGGGGGATGAAATTTTTTTTAAAACAGGGTTAAGTGAGTAAAGTTAAGTATTTAAAAACAAATCTTCTTATAACTTACTTTAAACACAAGGTTTTTATTGGATGATACGGGATACCTAATTTTTAAAAAATTGGCCTTAACCACCCCCAAAAAATACCATTTTTTAGGAGTTGGGGGGGGGGAAATCAAAACTTTTCATACATAAAAAATTTACTCCTTATTTAGATTAACAAGTAAATCACTTCCATCTCTATTCAAAATAACGATAATATAGAGTGGGGGAGGCGTCTTTTAAGACACCCGGTAATTACTATTGCTTTTGTAATTTATTACTAAATAAATATGTTTGAATTACTAAATTACCCGAGAAATTTACAAGATGAATTTTTGTACTAAGTTTTAAAATATGTTTGGGGTTTTTTACGAAACAGTTATCGTTTTCAACAAGCTATATAAGCTATGGAGGGGGAGGGTTTAGTTTAGTCTCTTTTAGGGCTATGTTTATGCAAAAGTTATTTAGTGCTAACAGTAGGGCAGTTTCAATAGGCCTGATTTTGTATGCAATACAAACCATCGAAATATGACAATACAGCACAAATTGATTATAAAGAAATTTATAGACTGTACTCCACATCAGGTTTACAGATAATTAAACTCCCTTTTTAAAGAAAAAGCAAAGACATTGCTGTGGGTGACTTCGTGAAGTAAGGCATCGCAGTACCTTTTCGAAAAAGGTCTAATGCGTGTGTATCTGTGCGTCCGTACATTTTGTCGAGAATTGTTTGAGGGACAGAGGAACAATTAGTTATAGGTGTTGATAACTTCACATTATGAGTGTCCATACTAAGAAGTCTTCGAAATCATGTATACCTCTCACACCTGACCTACAACAATGTTTACTTAAAAGTTCAAGATTGTTAAGAAGCTATTCAAATCAAATAACAAGAAATAGTGAAGAAATTTCTTCTTTTTTGGAATCTATTTATTTATCTGTACTCTAATAAAATCTCCATTCACTCTCCAACTTCAGGATCCATAAACAACGGCTCCATAAAAATGTAATCCCAACTGTTATAAGAACGTATCAAGAAATTTGAATATATTCCGGTGACTCATCTTAGGTGTTTGGCATAGAGTAGGGGGGGGGGGGGATGAGGGAGAGCGTGTATATGGCTTATTTCGTCCCCAGTTATTCAGCAGAACAATTTGCGCAAAGCCGCGGGTAACTACTAGTAACACATATACATAATCAGCACACTGTTTACTAAACCTTACCAGAATTTGCTCGAGGTAACGTCAGAGCTGCTATCAATGAGGTAGGCAGGACGAGGACCACAAGCAGACAAGAGAGAAACAGTCGTTCATTAGTTAGACGCTCCTAGAAAAATAACCATTATTACAGAGAATAGCCTACTGGAAAATTAACAACCACCGAGAAAATTATGCAATGTTTGTGTATTAAAATTATAAATTTTAATTAATATTATAATAATAATATAATATAATGTATATATATAATTTTATATATATATATATATATATAAAACTTTCTATTAAAATTCAGGGAAATAAATTACATTAAAAATTAATTGACATAAACCAGGGGGTCTCCAAACTTTTTCGTTCGAGGCCAAAATGAACGATATTTGGAGGCAGTTGGTCCAAGAACTTTCACATGTAATTTTTTTGAAAGACATTATGATAATAGGTAAAACTAACTACCAAAAGCTGAAAGTTCTACAGTATCTGAGACAATGAAGAAAGATCCGCTCTATAATTAGATTTTACAAGAGTCGTATTTGAGAAGTTGGTTCATAAAATTATAGTTATTTTGATAAAAAAAATTTAATACTCAAAGACTTGCAATGAAAGTTAAAAAACGAGGATGTAACATTTAGCTTATCGACTATAATTGCAAAAATGCAATTCATTAATTGACCTAGGTTTGAAAATACACTTGAAAACTCTACTTGTAAAATGGAAGAAGATCTGTATTGTAGCATTATTTTGCACTATCCTTCAGGTTGGAATTCTAAAGGTATAATTTCATTTTGAATTTTAATATAAGTTTGGTTAGTTCCCGGTTAATAAGTTTTATTTTTTGGTTTTTTTTTATTTGTGGAGTCGCTCAAATGATGAAACTTGGGTTCTAAAGGCTAGTCCAAAAAATAAATATTTGGAAAGTATTTTTTATAACATTTAGTACTATCAAAATGTTTCCAATTGGTCCAAGAGTCATCAATATTTTTGGAATTTAGTGTATTTTGCAAGTTTCCAAGTGGTTATGAATTTATTTTCCAACTGATAAAACAGTACTATTTCTTTTCTAAACATATACAAAGATTTTTCCCTTAAATTTCAAGTTTAAAAATTAAAAGAGGGTATAGGACTACTAAAAATAATAAGATTCCAAAGCCGTGAACATCTGAAAACTCTTCTTGGGGTGGCTTGGCCTCTTAAATGTAACAATTTCAATAGCTCTCGAAATTTAAAAAAAACTTTGCAGAAATTTGGGAATTTTTTAATCGGATACTTTAAAACTAAAACTACTATATCTCAAAAATGTTGTTTTTTTCAATTACTTTTTTATATACCGGTTCTTAAAAGTCCACTATATTTGTAATTTCACGTTTATATACCGGTGTCTAAAAGTTCCACTAATTTATAATTTGTATTTTTACAAACCGTATTACTTCCAATGCCGCTCGACCAGCTCTTTCAATAGGTGCTTCCTGCATTCCACTGATATTTTCATAATTTGCCGTGGGTGTGTCCGTTGCATTGACATCAGGATATTTGCAGCACTCGCTGCACTGTACGGAACTTTACGATGTCATCGATGTTCCTGACGTCTTTTGCCAGCAATTTGAGCATAAGCTTGATTTTTAGGGCTGAGAACGACAAGGTCATTTGGCAAGTAAAGAAGGCTCCTACGCCAAAAATTGACATTAAACCCATGAAAAAAGAACGCATGTAGTAACTACATTTGGGTTCTGTGTGAAAAGGGAAACCATCCGAAAGGCAATGGAAATGGGCTTGTAGCTCAGATTTTGTTGAGAAAAACAGTAGAGTTAGGATCGGTTTTTAGTGTTACTGTTACGGGAAAAGTTGATCACGTACAAGTTGATCATATAAAATACACCGAGTACGTTGACGCACTTAGCGTAGTTCCTCAGTCCCTGGGTTTTTAAACGTGCTTTCTTCACTTGTTTGGATGGTTCCAAAAGGTTCTCGATCAATTTGCCAAGCTCGCTTCTACTTCGGATCATGACAAAAGAATTTAGAAGAAAAACAGATAAACCAGCTGTCATCGTCACTGTTTTCCCTTACATCCGTCTTTGGTACCTTGTGCAAGCTAAATCTGTAAGCCGTTGTGCCAAGAGCAATAATATTAGTCATCGTGTAACAACCGGTCCACAAGTTAAACTTGCAAGTCTTCACATTGTAGCCCACAAGAAACTTGTACAATCTGCGAAGATGTGCTAAGAAGGGTGATGTTGCCATGTTTATTTCCTGGAACAAAATAAGATTTTTTACAAACGAATTAGTCCCCTCCGCTCAGCCGGAAGAAGTAGGAAGATTTTGTGAAATCTAAGTATAAATAATTTACACCATTGTGATTTATGCAATCTATTTTTCGAAAACCATTAAAGATTGTTTTACACTCAATTGTTAACAAAATAATTTGTAGAAAACGTTTTTATTTTTCTCTAGGTCTATAAATAACAGATTTTGCAATTTTTAACGGCTGCCATATTGGATTGAAATGACGTACCCACCTGGGACAAGAACTTACAAGCCGAAATATTTAAAGAGGTTACTTTTTACCAATATTTATATTTCTTGGAGGAGTTTTCGTTTTCACAAGCGCTTCGTTTTATATAAATATATATATATATATATATATATATATATATATATATATATCACATATTACTCAGGTCAAGACAAACATATTCCACCATTTAAATTCCCATTTGTATCTGTATGTGGGTTTTAAAACAAAAAAGTTAAAAA
>NW_025783891.1:0-26223 GCF_021130785.1 Homalodisca vitripennis
AACCGATTACTGTCAAGAAAGTTGCAATAATAAAAACAAAAGTTTTATATCTTCAAAAAAAGTTTATTCTTTCATTACTCATTTAAAAACTAATTTTAACCTAACTTTGTAAAAGAGTAATCTTACATGAAGAATCGCCATATTCTACACGATCACAATTAACACGTCTTGATTTTGTTGCGCTTTTTACTTAATAAAAAATTTATACTATTTTTACAGAATAATTTCCCCCCCCCCCCCCCCTCCCCCCCCCCCAATACTTATTTCAGCTGGACCAGGAAAGGTATTTTTAACTAGGCCATTATGATTTTGTATAACGCCCGCCAATGGCTTTAATCAACATGATAAGCTACTATCTTAGATTGCGACCCCGCTAAGACGATTGCCAAGGAGCCAGACATATTTTTCGCTTTTAGCTCTAAATACTACAACACTTTTTAAACATTCATTTTTGTGAAGATCAACCTTCAATCACATTAAATGTTGTCCTTGAAGCTGGGGTACACTTATAGAGTACATATCAATAATATTTCCTTGAGCTTCTTAATAATTCACATATTTTTGTATATGTTCGAAACATTAACTGATAAATGGGGGAAAAAAAACAATCTAGTTGATAGAAATACCAGGAGACATTTTACACCAACATCTGAAATACCAAGGACGGGAATTTTTACAAATACTGGATATATCATAGTAGGAATCAGATTATATCAGTGCTTTTCTCCTTGGAAATTGTGTTGATGGCACTGTCATCAAATAGCGATTGATTTAGCTATATCTAAAACTAAACTAAATACTCACTTGTCTGCTGATTTTACCCAAAACGAAACTCTGTTGTTAATTGCAGAGGTTTTTAAGGATTTTTTAGTTGTTCCGTCAAACTATCCATTTTAAGATGTAAATACTTGTTACAACCAAAATATTAAACAATAAATAGTGATACCAACAATCAACTAAACAAAGTTCATAAGTTGTGTTAGGGTTTGACTTCAGGCATTGACAGTGCATGCTTTGTCCTAGTATGGAGTCATGTATGCAGGGCTTCGGAGCCTGCCATGACTACACCACGCACTGATAGATCGGCAGTTTCCCCCCTTTTACGCCAAGATAAATGGTTTTAAAACATCGATTTTCGCAATTTATGAAAACTTTTGCGTTACCCCCAAAAGGTCCTGTTGCGTACCCCTAGGGGTAATATTGTTACACATTGGGTTATGAAACCACTGGGCTTAATCTATACAATGTAAATACTCTCAATTATATTATTGTCTTCTATGTTAAATTTATTTTTAGTCTAAAAAAAGATAATTGGATAAATTCCGAGTTCCTGGGAAAAGGTTGTTTGGGATTTTTTTTCTGCTTGAATTTTTATCCGATTGTCTTAAATTTATGGACCACGAGAAGAAAAGGATGTAGGCCATAAATGAGAATACAACAAATATTTAATGAAAAAAAAAATCTGTGCATCAATAACAAACAAACCTATGTGGTTGATTTATTTATTGGTGAATCATAACTCGCTGCGCTAGAAAATGTCTTTTGTCAAACATTTTTAAACACCTCTCTTATTATTACCTATATAATAATGGTACATTTTACAAGCAATCTGTATGAAATTGCTTCTGGTTTCTTTAATATTATAATGGAAAACGTTTATCCATACAAGCAAGCGGAGAACAATCATGCAAATCAACTAAAATTTTAGTGAACGACTGTTTGTAAAATTAAAAACATTAAAGTATATTTTTCACTCATTTCAAAAATACTATACACGAAATATTGCCCGTGGACTTCATAAATTAATTAATAAAACCCGCTTATTGTATGGTTTTATGAAGTTGATTTTTATGTACTAGTAGGATGATTGGTACACCTCACTGGTAGTTAAAAAGCATCTGATATTTTACTGAACTGGGATCAGATGCTTAGTGAACATAGAAAATATCTGACAAAAGTAAGACTAAAAATTACTGTTGAATACGTTTTTGTGAATGATTAGCATGATAGTATGTTTCCTTCAAAGTATCTCTTATTATTAGTACACTAAAACACCAATAAAAATGTTCATGCAAAAATTATTAAACAAACCTAATTAAAAACATCTCAATGTTTGAACATGTGGCATTGTCATAAATGTAGCCTGAGGAAATGAACTGTACTTGAAACTGTGGATGTAACATCAGTGGGATCTTTTACGTGATACACGTCGTAGCGTACTCCCACCTGGTATGAAAAAAAAATTGTCATGGCAATGTTTTTGGGAAATCCACGAATTACCTATCAAAAATATTCATTGTTAATTTTTAGGAATAGTTATGATTACGATATATTACACCGTAAATACACACATTCCTTTAATTTTAATATTTGTAAATCAGTAAACCGAGCTTCGCTCGGTATTTCTTCTAGTCACTCGTGTTTTGGGATTAATTTTATGATTTTACTTGTCCGCAAACGATAAAGCTATAAATACCATGGATATTTATTGTTTGGTAATATTCTGCATCAAAAGATGCTAGAGCAAAATATGCGTTTATGTTTCTTTACTTTTTTATGAAAATCTTCCGTGTATCGGTGTCGGTTTATAAAAAAGAGGTATTTAATTCATTTGAAAATTTTTGTTGTTCCATTGAAAATCGTCCACGCAAACATCAGTCACCTAAAGAATTTTTATTTAGGCGATTAGAAATCCGTTTCTCAAGGAAATGCAATGCACCGCAATGGATATACAACATTTTAAATGGTCTCCTAAGGTATGTGATATTGCACAGCTGCAGTAACGGCACGTTTATCTGTCGGTAAAATAATTATTAAGTTCTAAAGCCCTACGACGTTTTACGTCTCGACGTCTTTGTTCTTCTAATCGGTTCTCGTTCCTCGTAATATTCGGTAGGTAAAGGTTTGTGACACATGCTGCCTCATATCTTGCAGACCGTCGAAACGACTGAATCATGAGACCTTTCTGCACATATAATTGTTATTTAATGTTTGCAGGCATTTGACTTTAGCACTAAGTGTGGGAAGAAGTATATGAAATAGATACAGAGATTTATTATAAAAGGAGTGATATTGTTTGCCTACTTATATAACAATCAAAAGTCCCTTTTCCTAACTTTCGCTAATTTATACAAACAATTATATTTTTACTGTTTGAATTTTTTGGTAAAATATGACCTGTAACGATTGGCTTACAACCTCTTGTATAATTACATCAGTGATGTCATTTACTATGGACTTGAAACAATGAAATAATAAAAATATATACTTTGTAGCAGTTTTTTCTTGCTTGAAAACACAAATAAAACAACGTTTTCTAAAAAAGAAAACCTAGCTAGATCGATTTACCGCAAACTGAAACCACCTGCTGCATACAAAATTCATGAAAAATCATTGGAGCTGTTTCCAGATTCACATTATATGTATATATATATATATATATATATATATATATATATATTACAAGAAGGTTATATATATCACTCTTTTAAAGGTGTAAGATTCTATGGTTTAACAGGACGTAAAGTAAATCACGGGAGAAAAGTTTCATCTGAAATGTTGCTGTGAAAAATGTAGTTTTCTAAAAGTACCTTATGTAGGGAAATAGAAGAGGAAGAAGACAACAATATGATAGGAGACCGAACGTCCGTTCTGCTAGGCCGTTCTCAGGGTTGTGCTCTGTCTCGGCCTTGCGTGGTGGTGGGGAGCGGCTCGAGTCTACGTGTCAACATGATTTCGGAAGCGAGTCCTCCTTGATATCTGAAGTTACCCGAATGCCACCGAATGATTGCGGAAACCTACGTTTCCAGGAGGCTTTACTTCTAAATGGTTTTCACCTATCTTTTTCATTAAGCTGATAGGTTCCTATTGAAAACGTTCCGTTTTACATCCGTCTGTTCTTACGTTTGTGCTATTATTCATGACATAAAGGTCCTAGAGACATAAAAATGGGTCCCTCTCTCCGTCTGAGGAATGACACCATTGATTTTACGGTTGAAAAAATCTAAACGTAGCCGGGTTTTTTCTGTCTTTATAACCAAGGTTGTGCCGGGCTCGACCTGTTGCGTCGATTTTTTTAATACAGTAACTGTTAGAGGCTTATTAAAAAAAATCTTCAATAGTTAAGAACATTTCCATCATTATGAATATGTATTTCCGTGATTATTGACATTTATATGAAGACCCATAAAATACCTCATGCCTACTCCTAGTGGTATGCAACCACATACTGGAATTGACTGGCTTAAACATAATTTAAATACTGTCAATAAGATATTTGCTTTTTAAAATTCTTACTATGAAATTCATATATGAAAATTATATAAAATCTCCTACTGTTTAAATTAATTGTTTAAAATCTTCATTAACAGGCAGGATGTTTACAAACTAAAATACAATTTTAGTTTTACGTGCTTCTTGTAAAAGAAGCGGCGCCTCAAAGCTTTCGTATACATACACCAGGTGTAACAATGATGCAACGCGACGTAAGGATACCCGGATTTATTTTAATTTCATGGCCATTAACAGTATTGAATAAAATAAGTCAATTTTAAGGGGCATACGAAGTTATAAATACTTTATATACATTTACTATAAAACATTCTGGAAGTGATTTGATAGGTAATATCTATGAATTGAAATTAAAATTAATGAATTAAACAATAGTTTTATAATTTTAGATCTTAAACATTTGACTTAGACATAAACTTGTATACAAATAATGTCCATTTGATTGTACTTTATGCACGAATATAAAACTGTAAAAAATATTTTTCTGGAAATATAAAGAAATTGATATTAGTCCCGAGATTAACAATTAGATATGTAAAAAATAGAGATAGCTTTAATAACCGGCAAATCTCTTGTAAATACTCTCTCTCTCTCTCTCTCTCTCTCTCTCTCTCTCTCTCTCTCTCTCTCTCTCTCTCTCTCTCTCTCTCTCTCTCTCTCAAGCTCCTAATATGTTTATTTTAATTTTTAAGTAAGATATAATAATGGCGACGGGGATGAACGGCAAGTTATTTTGTTACTCTTTACATAAGCTATGTCTATCTTTCATATGGACATGTCTGAGGAAAGTGCTAAAATTCAAACTCAAAGCACACAATATGGGGCGATGCAGGGTCAACAGACTAGTTTGGTGTGCAGGTTTGCACTTTCTGTATGGCAGAGATTCATGGACAAACCATTACAAGAAATTTTCAGTTTTTAATTGCCTTTTTGACGTTATAATCGTTAAAGATAGGATATCTTCCTTCAAAAAATCATCGTCCTTGAACGTCTGAGAAGAACAAATTTTATCGAGGCCACTGTACGATTTCCAGAAGAGTACAGAATACTTGGGTTCACAAGATAGATGATCATGGACTTTACAAGACGCAGAAAAAAGGTTTTAAAGCGATAATAATCAGCAAACTCTGAACTGATGAAACCGAGAACTGTTTTAGAACCTGCTACCTATTACAGTAAGTTTAGGAATGGCTTGGCTTGTAATCATTTTTCAATAAATCAATTATTGCAGTTAGGGTAAACTTTTTAACTGAACTCCGAAGTGCCAATAAAGCTTCAAACAAAATAAAACAAGAAAGAAATTGTTAGTGACAATATACTTGTACACTTTAACGTTGAATTACCGCTTATTTTGTGATCGTCGCGACTAAAGTCAGACGAAGCGCAGTTCTGACTCATAGCTATAAATGATAGCGCTGATAGACTGATATGTTCCGCTCTACGTATCCTAACACAATATGAAACGTAAATACAGTTAAATTGATAAAGAAGTAACATGTATTTACTGGGGACCTAAGAAGTTCTTCTCTTACTGCAAGGGAGGGAAGTTTATCTAAGTAACGGATCACAAAAACTAATGGTACCTATTATCAATCTTAATAAAAATCTACCATCATTATTGGCTACAAGGATATTTAATGATGTGTCACTTAGTCTCAGGCATCAATTACAGTATAGCGTACAAACGATCAGATAAACACAGTAACGAATACTTTTTATCACTGAATATAGTCCAAAGGCCATGGATGATAGCAGTTGCTTTCAAATTGGTCAACTTCAATATTTACTTTTTGATAAACACAATGATTGCTGAAAGGAAATTACTAAATACAAGGATTTATCACCAATTTACGACGCTAAAAAAGGCATATCTTTAGAATAGTTTGGATATCAAGACAGTAACCAAGGACTACAAGACGGGTGTATTTTAAAAGACTGGAAGATACTTGTACTAAAAATACTTCAAGTCTAAATTAATGCATATAGAAAATATTGGCATTGAATGAATGAAAGCTCTAGCTGAAAGTCACTGTACATAAAAAGGTATTGATAAAGACATTACATGATGAAGTTGCACGGTCTTGTAAAAGGTGTTGCCTTGAACAAAATGTATCATCAAAAGTAATCGGCTTGGCAGAATCCATAGGACAACATTTACATTGACTTTGTGGGTCCTAATAATGGTCAATACTAGTTTATTGCAGTGGGGCGTTTTTTCCAAGTGGGTCGAAGTCATACCAACAAGGGTTACATCGACAGATTTATGTGTTAGAGAAATGCGGAAGGTGTTCACCACATTTGGACTCTCAGCTTTATGAATCTCAGATAATTTCACAATTCACATCACAAATTTTTAAGCAATTCTTGAAGGAAAGTGGCATAATTAACAAAACTACTGCCCCTCATCGTCCATCATCAAATGGCCAAGTGGAGATATTTGTGCAAATTGTTAATAATTCATTAAGTACTAGACAGAATGAATGAAAATACGCTGAATTTATTGTAACTACTGGGCTTAATAGTAAAATATAATGCTACCTCTCAAAATGCGCACCAAAAGATAGGTTTTTATTCACAAAAGGGTCCATATTATGGCTTTTTAAGTGTTATTAGTGTTACTTACATATGGAAAACTGCTCTATATAAAACTTCACATTTGTATAAATTCCCAACAGATATATTTCTCAACTTTATACAAAGAAACCTTTAATTCTCTTTTAATAATATTCTGATATAAATAAACATATATTTGGTTTTACCAAAAATGTACAATTTGTTAAACAAACTATTCCAACTTAACATTATGTTTGATCTCATTTTATAAAGGGTTTAAATAGTAAAAGGTGTTGGTAATACTTCAATTGATTCCAAATGTTCTTAGAATAAAAGCAACCGTATACACTTTTATGATAATAGCTTCTTTTAAGAAAACTTTTACTATATTTCTTATTTAACAACGATTATTTAAGTTTTGTTTATAGTTAAAAAATAATAGAAGTGATTTTTACACAACACTTTCTGTTACCCTTTAATTTTTATAACAAGTGTTTCGTCACTTCTAATTAAAGCGTATGGAACAATATTTCAAAAATGTACAATCTCCTTAAAAATCCAGTGTATTATTATTATTATTATTATAGAACACCAATTCCATGATATATTTAATAGAGATGATCTGTGGAATATGAAATTGATGTTGCAAAACACTGGTGGTCAAATAACAACTGCTAAAACCACAGAAACATTTAAAGAAAGTGCCCATATATTATGCATCATTTTAAGTGCTCTATATAACGGCGTAGTTTTCTAATTCACATAAAATAAGCTGTTAAAATATTTTACATACATTTTCACAAAATTTTGAGTTTGTTTTTAATTATCTAACCTCCAAAATGTGAAGTATCAGATGATAAAACTAAAAATGTTTATACTCTAGTGTGTATAACGTATGATATTACTGGTTTAGAATAGGAAAGGGACATCTTTCTGTTCATGAAAAGATTCCTGGATGATCAATTAACACTGATAAAATATTGAAATTTTAACATTTTATACAGTTTGTTGACTTTAAACTTTGTATGCAAACTCTGCGAAGCATGTTACACATCAAAACATTGTTGTAGCATACTAATTTCTTATGCTAAACGTAATAAACTCTAGCATCCTTAATAATATTTTAAACTTAATCCTCTAAATATTGTACTTACAAAAAAAAACATTTACACCTTGCAACAAGCGATAACAGAATGAGAACCTTAAAAATTAATTATACAATTATTTAAGTTATGTACTTTTATGCTGATCGTTTCAGTGTTTATTTTGACATGTTACAAAAGCCACAATGGTAGCCAATATGGTAAGGAAAATTCGTTTCGATAGGTACCAAAGATAACGTATTTGTTAGAAGTTTTGAAAGTACTGTAATTTTAAAATTGTGAATGGACAATACTGTTATTATTAATTTTCAAGTAAACTTTGCTTTGCACAGTCAATGTATTTTACAAAGCCAAAATCACACTTAAGTGAAAGTCTAAAATATGTTAAAAGTTACATATCAGAGTGCTGCTTTGTAAATCTTGTTTCATTTGTTTCTGTACCTTGTACCGACAATTGTTGATTGTTTGGATTTATTGGTCAGTTAATCCCAGCTGCATCCTCACTACACACGGGCTGTTACCTCACAGTAACATTTATTGCCAGAGTTATCGGCTTTTTGCGTTAATAACAGATCCTAACAAGATTTGTCAAATAAATAAAAAAACTACAGAATAAAACTAAATGACTATGCAAAAAAAGTTGTTGGTTATTTGATATTTGACTACGATAAAAAATTTTACGTTATTTATAAGAAAGTATTATAATGTTTCAGTAATCAAATATTCACTACATACCTTAAATATTCAAATATGTAAAGAACAAATTAATAGATTGATATATAAGTTATATGTGCAGTATATTGTGAATTTACTCGAACTTTAACTAGGTAGAGAACTACGAAATTTCTATGAGACTTAGGTACTGCAAATTTCATATATATATATATATATATATATATATATATATATATAAAATATTATAAATATATATATATATATATATCTATATATAATAGTCAATAGGAAACCTCCAACAAATTTATTTGTAATTGTAATAAAAAATAATTTTATCGATTGTTTTAGATTTTGTACGTAATTGAGTCAAAGGCGTGCCACATATAGACGTACGAATTCTAATCTAGTTTTTTAGTTGTGAAGTTAATATTTGTTCATAAATACATACGTTTTATAACAACAACAAAATTTAACTGCTCCACTAAATCTCGTAGACAAGGACAGATATGATTAGAATACTATTCAGTTGAAGAGATAAAATGTTTAAATCGCTATTGCTGCATATTTAGTGTTTCATGATTACTTGGTAATTTATTACTTTAAAGGAATTAAAGCATAAACGCATCCATAAATGTAGAAACTTTTATATAAATTTAGAATCACATATTGTTTATCCATACAAGTAATCAAAAACTGACAAAATTAATCTTTACGTAAATTAAATATATATATTATATGTGTGTGTGTGTGTGTGTGTGTGTGTGTGTGTGTGTGTGTGTGTGTGTGTGTGTGTGTGTGTGTGTGTGTGTGTGTGTGTGTGTGTGTGTTAAACTTAAGACCATTTTCTTTATCATTCACTGGTAATTATTTCGTTCTTTTACCAACCAAAAAGATATTCTTACAAAGTGATTCTTATATTAAACATTCAAGTATTCCCTATTTACAGAATTGCAAGGGAAAAGAGGGAATTGATAACAGAAGTAATATACAATTTAACTTAACAAATCCCCAATTAATTTGATGATTTTTTAAATTCCACTAATACCAATCACACCTCCTTCACGATGTCTTTTAAATTAAAAAGAACTGGAAGTCAATAAATTATCCACTCTATTATTGATCAAAGAGCCAATAAATATTCGACCTGAGCAAGTTCCCTCATCAGTCACCGTTTGTTTTGACACTTCAATAACTTCCAACACTATCAATCAGTCCTGCTTTAAGTTTCTTACTGTTTATTAATCCAGTAGCAATCGGTTTCCACGGAGCCTTCAACTTTCAGCGAAGTGTTGCAGTGCAGTTCTGTAAGGTAAATTTGATTCCTAGTAAAATATAAAATATCTTCCTTAGAGAATCTTATTAGTGATTTCCCGAAGCAGTATACTCTGAGATGCAGACTGGAGGTACTTTGTTTTTATTAGTATTGTGGTGCTACAATAACTATTAAATCATATATAATATAGCGCATATTTAGTGAATCCTCACTCATTTTACGAAGATTGACAATATCCTACAGTGATCTGAACGTTATATAAAACAAATAAATACAACGCCATATCGCAGGACTCAACAGAAAGTAACAAAGGAGTTATCGCACATAGCGGCGGAAATCTTTTTACCAAATTAATAGTGCCCTTGTACGAAGAGAATCATTCATACCGAGTTTTAAGTCTTTAGGACCTTTTTATAAATATTTATGAATTAGACTAACAGAATGACAGATGATGTATGAAAGTCTCTCCCATATTTGGAACCCAAATAAGTTTGTCTTTTATTCAACCAACAGGAACCTACGTATTATGTTTTAATTCCATAGGACAATTGTATCAAGATTCTTCGCACAAAAAGAAAAAAAGTGACACAACTTTTAAGGCTACGTCGCGTCGGGCCCTTAGACGTGATCCTTAATATTAAATTGAATAAAAGTATTTATGTAATGTTAAATACTTAATTTGAATATTTTTCACCTGTTCAGCCTACTCTCTGATGTGCGAGATATTAAAAAATTTTCTTTTATCTCTGTTTTTAATACGGGTCTCAATTGAATATTCCACAGCACAAGACTACAAACACATCAAATAGTACTGCAAATGCCGAATGGAGAATGACACGTTATATACAGACAAGTTTCTGTTCATGTCACCAGAGAATATAATTATATACAAGTTAATTGACTGTGAGTCCCCTATCGATACACATGTGCTATGACATTGAAATCAAATACCATGTCAGAGATATATCGGTTTCACTGTAGTAACTGGAGCTGACACTTGAACACTGCAGCGATGTATTCATCGTATTTCTTATTTCCAATAAATTCTGGATGTGATCGACTACTTTGTTTGTTTTAATATTTGGAGAAAACAACATAGACCAATATTTGAAATGATACTAAAATAAGTTTAGTATTATCATTGAGAATGTTATTAAGAGTAATTTTTAAAATTCCAATATTATTGGTAATATTAAAATTATTGTAGGTCAACATAATGTTTAAATGGTCAAACTAGCAATGAATATCTTATTTGCTTGAAAAATAAACTTAAGATAATATACATTCTAATAAAATTAAAAAACACAAAATTTGCACAGATAAAACAACTTATATGTATTTTTAACTGAAGAGTAGTTGGACTAAATCAACAATATCAGCTTAAATTACATTATAAATTCATATTTAGTTGGAGTTTAAATAATAATCATTAATATAGTGTGTTATAACGAAGCGTACAAGTATATTTAAAAATATAATTAACGCCAAAACAGTGCCATTATGTGCGAATGCATGACGAATGTTATAGACGAACATACATATATTATGAGCAATAGAAATAATCAGTGTTAATTTTAGAGAGAGACAGTAAGTTAAATAATATGTACAAGACAAATTACAAATATTAAATACGGAATAGGCATTAGAATTTATAAATTTAAATTGAACCTTTCTTTCATGTAAATATGATGTAGTTTGGTAATCTAAGCAAACCATGTGCTCAATGATTTCGTTAGTTCAACTGTCAGAAAGCCAGGAATGCAAGCATTACACTAAAAATAAAACTAAAATTACCCGTACTATAAATAAAACAACCCGTGCCTGATAAATCGGATGCTACATATTAATGGGTTTACGTAAAAGGAATGAGTAGAAACTAGCTCAATACAAGAAAAATTAAAAGTTAAAAAATGGACTATAACTAATTAAACATTTTATACGTTTTGAGGCTATATACCAAAATTTATAGCAATACGTAAATAACATAAAAAGTTTGTATTAAAATATATTGAATTCAGTTACTCAGATATATATTATACTTTCTTTGAATTAAACTGAGTTATATCAAATAAGTACTACTATCGGCCAGTATTTTTGTTCTAAAACATAATAACAAAGTCTGTGAATGCATGAAATATTTGCTGATTTATTATTGAAAAAAATAAAAGGATGCCATTTTAATGTAACTTTTACATATATATACTGCATACAGAATAGTCATTAAACCTCAAAAAAGATTAAAGTCAATAACATTTTATTACGTGATACAGAGTCAATAACATCATCGCCTGAATAGAGATGTACGGAGTTGGAAAAGTGGTTCTCTGCATTATTCCATCTTATCTACTAGGTACAACAGATATAAAAGTAAATAAGTTTATATATATAAGTATGTTTATAAATAAGTATATATTTTATACCCGTGAATTTTAATTATATTAACCGTAAACTGCAATAAAAACAGTGCAGTTAATCAAAATTTTACGTCGTTATAATTATTGATAAAAAATAGACTTATTTTAAATAATAAGCTAGAAAGTTATCCTGGATTATCTTATTTCTTTGAAAGATTCACAAAGATAAATGTGCATAGTGTTTCGCAGGCAGTGGAAAAACTTTACAACGTTGATAGAAGATAAATACTAAACAAAAAATATATAATAATATGTGTCCTTTTGTGTTAGTTTATAACTTATCTGTCTGTGTATTTGTTTTTGGGCAAACGTGTTAGAAACACATGTATTATGTATTTTCTTAAATGCTGATAAACATTTTTTCTATATTAAGTGATTAGGAAGAAAAATATAAGAGGGAGATTGCAGTTTTTCCCATGCAATAAGAGTATCTATGAATGTAATAAAACCATCAAATTTAATTAATTGCTTCGAAAGTTTACTATTACAATCCAACCAAATGTGTTACAAATATCTCATAATAAATAAGACAATGCCTGCTATGCACTCGGTGTAATATTTAAATCTAAAATATTGAATTGAATGACCAGAGAAGAATCACACTTTTTATCTTAAAACTGTGATTCACTTATTAAGAGTGTTGTTAGTGTTAAGAGATTAGACGAAGCAATATAATAAACGTTATAAATTTATTTTGCAGAGGTGCCAATCCATATATATATACAGGGTGTAACTGAAATACACCGACAAACTTCAGGAGGTTGTTCCTGAGGTCAAAACGAACCAAAACGTTCCTATAAATGTATGTCCTAAAATGCATCGTTTTCCGTCTGTCCGTCTGTTTGTGTTTATTACATTAAATTTTTTTTCTAAACAACCAATAAAGGTACAAAGTTAAACTTTTGAACATATGCTAATCTAGTAAAGATTGTCAATTTTAAAAAAAATTAAAAATTTTTACTCAGCCAAATTCAAAAATGGCGGCTAGTTAAAATCTTTGATGGTGAATTTCTCAAAAACTACTTCCTGTAAAAAAAATTTACTAGAATATAAAAAATATAAACTTATTTATAAAACGAACGGTACCTCATTTTTTGAAATCGCTCAAGAAATAAAAAAGTTATGGCATTTTTCTTAACCTAGTAACATATCACATTTACAAGTTTTTTTTCTTGTTTCAAAAGTTAATGTAAGTATTTAGGCAGTATAAAAATAAAACGATATTTTGGGTTAAAAAAATTTAAACAAGATAATTAGTATTAAATTTTAAAAACGACATTGTAACAAGCAAACTACATGACTCAACTTTCATGGTTTAAACAGCTGAATATGTTTTCATGTTGAGACACAGCTGATTAGAACAACAATGAATTCAGATAAGTAAGTCATTTCCTTGTTTATTTTTGACAAGATATGATCTGTTACTTTCACTTGTAGAAACATTATTAGTCGATAGTGCTCTTATTCTATTGAAGATGGTAGGTTACCCATTTAGCCATCAAGCTGACATGATATTTATGTATGGAAAAGCTAACGGTAATAGTCGCCTAGCGTCCCGCCTGTATTACGAATCATTTCCAAATCGACAACAACCTACTCATTCAACATTTGCTGCTGTTTTCAACCGACTTCATGAGACTGGCACTTTGTTACCTTCTACTGCAGACCGAGGTGTACAGAGACAGCGTAGAACTCCTGATTTGGAAGAAAACATCTTACAGCGAGTAGAGGAAGATCCAGGCGTAAGTACTAGGCAGTTAGGAGCAATACTCAACGTAGACCACATGACAGTATGGCGAGTTCTACATGAGCAGATGTTATATCTGTACCATTATCAGTGTGTACAAGCCCTTGGTCCAGCTGACTTTCCATTACGTTTACAGTTTTGCCAATGGTTTTATCAGCAAGCTAACAACCCTGGTTTTACATAATTATTGTGTATACAGATGAAGCTTGTTTTAATTGAGATGGAATAACCAACTACCACAATATGCATCAATGGGCTGATGAAAACCCACAAGCCATTCATGAAGGGAGACATCAACAGCAGTTTAAAATAAATGTTTGGGCAGGCATCATTGGAGACTGTTTATTAGGTCCTTTTGTATTACCTGACATACTAAATGGTGAAAACTACAGACATTTCTTACAACACGAATTGCCTGAAATTTTAGATGATGTTCCCTTGGGTGTGAGAGAGCACTGTTGGTTCATGCATGATGGAGCTCCCGCGCATTTCAGACTAGATGTCAGGCAATTTCTGGACCAAACTTATGGGGAAAGATGGATAGGCAGAGGGGGACCTGTATCATGGCCGCCTCGGTCGCCAGATCTAAATCCAATCGATTTCTTCCTTTAGGGCCATTTGAAAACTCTAGTTTATGAAAGACCAGTTAATACCAAGGATGACCTTTTACAGCGTATCACTGCAGCCTGTAACACTGTAAGGAATACACCAGGAATACTTGAAAGAACTCGGCAATCAATGACCAGACGTGTTAATGCATGCATCGCATCAAATGGAAGGCATATTGAACATTTGTTGTAAAGTGATCCCTAATATTTTGAAATAAATGTTGCTCTGTTAAGTTATTCCGTATTTCTTAATAATGACAGCTTAAAACTCTTTTGTTTAATGTGAGATATTTTTGTTGAATGTTCTAAACAATTGTAGGCTACTGTAGTTTTTTGAAACAAGAAAAAAACTTGTAAATGTGATATGTTACTAAGTTAAGAAAAATGCCATAACTTTTTTATTTCTTGAGCGATTTCAAAAAATGAGGTACCGTTCGTTTTATAAATAAGTTTATATTTTTTTTTATATTCTAGTAAATGTTTTATACAGGAAGTAGTTTTTGAGAAATTCACCATCAAAGATTTTAAACTAGCCGCCATTTTGAATTTTGTTGAGTAAAAATTTTCAATTTTTTTTTTAATTGACAATCTTTACTAGATTAGCATATGTTGAAAAGTTTAACTTTGTACCTTTAATGGTTGTTTAGAAAAAAAATTTAATGTAATAAACACAAACAGACGGACAGACGGAAAACAATGCATTTTAGGACATACATTTATAGGAACGTTTTGGTTCGTTTTGACCTCAGGAACAACCTCCTGAAGTTTGTCGGTGTATTTCAGTTACACCCTGTATATATTCAAAATATCAAGAATGTATGACCTATGTTTTATAAACCTCCATATGTTTATTAATTTAAAACTAATATAATATTTTTTCAGTTATATGATAATCACCACACTGAGCGTTATACTTTTATATCGTTTTAAAGAACTCTAGTTTTCCAACAACAAGTTCTATCGGCTTCAGTGAACCTATCAGTAGTTTGTGTGTAACCATCATACGTCATCACCTATGTAACCGATAGTATATAACGGCACAGATAACACTTTCGTGATCATTACTGCTTTTTCTTACACCATCTCGAGGACTCTATACATAGTGTGTATGTTTCTCGCTCAAAAACTCATTGTCTTAGACGTATTTTGACTCCTTAAAACATTTTTTATATAGCAGAGAATATTTGTTTCTCTTTATGCTAACATTTTATAGCATGCACATAAACAAAGTTACGATACAGAGGTTTTGTTTATGTAAGGGAACTGTTACATAATTATGTATAAAACACATAATACGTTGAAACGGGTCCAAAAAGTTAATATTCAGAGAAAAATAGCAAACTATAAATTATAAAAAACCAGGTATTTAAGTAATTGGATCAGTAAGGAAAATTATAATTCACCGCAAGAGCAAACTTTAGAGGTTTATTGACCATCTGCAGTGGCAACAGGGTCATTTATCACACCTCGGGACTGTCATATAATTCCAAAATAGTACTTAACAAGTTTTCAGAGAAGTTTTGGCTGGAGATTATCAGATGACACAGTACATTGTGAGTTATTTTTAAACTATTTATCTTTAATGTTTTATGCAACGGAGAAAAACGTGTAGTGTATTGTATGCAATGAATCTCTGTAAGGGCACTGAAACATATAAAAAAGAATATTCCTTCAACTTCCTGTTGTAAAGTTCCAGAACTTACCCATTTTGAACAGGAAAACTTCAAACAGTGCCAACTGGGTCAGCTAATAAGATACCTTCCCGTGGTCTACTCCACCTACTTCCGCAGGTCTCCCTCCAATCAAGATGGTTACCCAACTAACGGTTCTTTCGGTCTTGCCCCCATTATTCCTCTCAGTTATTCGTTTCGCGTACTAGAGCTTTGGAAATGTGAGAGCTTTACTACACCTGCGAATCAGGTATCTCAGGAAACGAGGAAATTAACGAGTGTTAACCTCGTAATCCATAGAACAGGTGGTTCGGTTGAGTATTTTGTATGCCACCAAATGACATCCGACAACTAGTGTGTATACTTCATACTCATTACCTTTAAATACAATAAACGAAAGTAAAAATAACTACGGCTAGCTAATTAAAGCTAGTGTTAAGTAGCACAACACCTTCCTTTTTTTAAACTGTTAGTAAGCTTTGTACATAAACATATAATTAGCAAGACACTGTGGAGCTAATTCACTGTTATTGTGCACCTTCATCAAAGAGGGATAGAGTTAGAAACAGCATTGGTTTAACCCGATGCAGTCTCACTTTCATGTTATAGTGATATTTACACCTAAAACTGAAGATCTGTCATAATAACTGAAGGTCTCAAAGAATGTTAATAAAACCAAAATCACTGTGTGATTATCAGAAGAGATGGAGTTCTCATTGTGTTAGTCTCGGTTGGAGGAGTGGGTTGAGAATCTGGCAAAGTAACTACAGATTCTCACCGAATTTAAAAAAGCCAAAATCACAGTGCTATTATCAGAAGGAGTACAGTTAACATGTTAGTCTTGGTATGATGAGTGTATTGAAAAGCTGTCTAGAGGTAAAAGAGGGAGATAGGAACCCGTCACAATGAAAATCTTCTTTGATAAAAAACTTAGCTTACAATACTGTCGTTTCAAAATTTCTGGACATTAAAATACGTATTCCTTACTATGTTTGGTTGTAACGAAAGCTTTCAGGAAAAAAGTACGTTTTAGCTGCGTAAAATTAAGTGATTAAATTTTATATTATCTACATTTAATATATTGTGTGATTGAAAAGCGTGACAAGTGTACAGGTAAATTAATATGATCTTAAACATAGATACCACATAGTGTTCCGAGTTAGCGAAAAATAACAGGAGGTCCCGGAAGCGCGCCCCTCCCAAGCTCGGAGCAAATCATAAAAAAAACAATCACATGCCACTAGTGGGAAGAGAGACAAAGAGAGACAAGAATTCGAGTAAATGATATATAATTAATGAGGTGGCAACATTTTCATGCAAAATACAATTACTGCAGCACCACGGTGCACCGTGTAACTTAAGAACTAAATAACAACAGATAAAATTCCAATATAGACAATAACATAATAAATAGAAATAAATAACATAATAAATAAATAATATAATATAGAAATTTGATATATAAATAACAATTTCAGGTACGGCAGTAGTAAATCTAAAAATTTTAACAGGTAATTTTTTATGAACTGAGGGGAGGAAAAAGGTTGTAGAATTTCTAGGCCCACTATTTTTGAAAAGTAATTTTGTTTCAAGTTTGTAGCCGAAAATTAAAAAAATATATATTTAAAGCCAATTTTCGAAGGAGGCGGGGGCTTAGTTGCCTCCACGAATCCGAATTAAAGATGAAATCCTCCCCTTCAGGTCATGTAACTAACTAAATAAATACTGGCTAGGTACTGGCCCTCCTCCAGATCTAACATCTGGCAGCGCTCCCTGCACCCCAGTCCTCGCAAGTTCAGTATAAGAAGTAAAAAAAAAACATTTTTTGATCCAACCTTGTTCCATAAGAAATGAATGGGAGCACTACACTCCGGTTGGATGCCGGTCCAATAGCGCTGGCAGGGCGCGGGCATTCAGTTGGCTTCAGTGCTGTGGGCAGACTCGCCGCACCATTCCGTTGACGGCACTCACGGGGACCCTGCCGAAAGTCGGTGAATTAGCCAGCCATGTGGAACGGGACGAGCAGAGAACAGACAGCAACGCAGTAGCTTCTCCGAACGTGTCTGACCGCTCAGAACAGTAGCCGGTGCCGGAGCCGGTGCCGGTGAACAGCTGGTCGGTAAACTAGTCAAGGTCAACCAGCTGACCTCAACCAAACAGTCCAACCAGGCAGAAAAACAATACTTGACGGAGTGACTCCCCCACCGACTGACAAGAGTGGCCGAGGTGGGAAAAATAATAGACAAAAATAAATTGTCCAAACTGAGCCCCGGCTCAACCTCCCCCACTAAAAAGGGTGCAACCCCAAACAAAACCTCTCCCCCACTGAAAGAAGAACCAACAAGCTCTGGCACAGGAAACGGGAAGTCGAGAACCCTAACAGGAAACGAAGTCCTGAGCAGGAGGCAGACAAGACACGATCCTCCTGAAATTTTGAGAGGCGCCTCTCTTGGAGAAAGAAGAAAACAGAAAGAGAGTAAAACGACACCACAGGGAAAACCAGGGGTGAACAGTCCTCGGACACCCCCGCAGCCGCACCAGTATCCAGAGCATGACCAGAGGTATCACCACGGAAGGCCTTCAGATGAGAAACGTGGGCCTTCCGCCACAACCTACCCGATACGGGATCAACCAACTCAGCAGTAACTGGGGAGAGAAAACGAAGAATCCGGTGAGGACCTGTCCACCGATAGCAAAGTTTGGCTGCCCGTTTATCCACGGCCGAACTGACCGGATGGGCCTTACAAAAGACAAGATCCCCCACCTGGAAGGGGTTAGCAATACGTCCCTTATTGAATTTTCTCCTCACCCTTTCCCTAGACTGTAGGAGCTTAACCCTGACTGCCTCCCAAGTGTCACTCACATTGGGAGTACCAGGCACTGGTAGAAGACTATCCAGACTCCAGAGATTAGACAAGGGATCAGAAGGAGGACGACTAAACATGACCTGAAAAGGCGTGGAATCATGACTCTCGTGAAGAGCAGAATTGAAGGCTAACTGAAGCCAGCTCAGGTTTTCATCCCAGGTAGTTTGTTTCTCAGCGTGATAAGCGATGAGGGCGGCTCTGAGATTGCGGTTGAACCGCTCATCATGAGAAGGCTGGGGGTAGTAAGGAGATGTCGTAACATGTTTGATTCCATGCCCAAAACAGAAGCGATGAAACTCCCTCGACACGAATTGTGTGCCGTTATCCGAGACGAAGGTGGCGGGCACTCCAAAATTCTGTAGAAGGCGGGACTTGAGTGCCTTGACGGTGAGCGGACGCCGTGGCACTCCTAAGAGGAAACAACCAACAAAACTTAGAGAAAGCATCCACAGCGACAAGCAGGGAGGTGTTCCCTGACTTGCTACGGGGAAAGGGTCCCACATAGTCAATGAACACCCTTTTCAAGAGGCCGCTCCGCCACCTCGGAGGAAAGAAGTCCTAATTTGGTATTTTGTGCTGGTTTACTGACCGAGCAAAGATGACAAGCTCGTACTCTACCAGCAATGTCTCTGTCCATACTCTTCCAGATAAACTTATCTCTGATTTTAGCGATGGTCTTGTGAATCCCTAAATGACCGCCCACGGGAGGAGAAAACATGAAAATAGGAAAAGACCATCGGTATGAGGGCACTCGGCAGAACAATCTTGGGACCACCTCCGCGTCGGGCACGACAGCAGAGGACACCCTTGGACAAGAAGTAAGGAGAGTGGGCTTCTCCCTCCTGGAGCTCACCAATGATGTTTGACAACTCGGGGTCTTGAAGTTGGTGAGAGCCAAAACTCTCAAAGGCAGCAGGGAAATCCAACATAACAGTCCCACACAACGGTGCTTGAGAATCAACAGGATCGCTGGGTAGATGATACATTCTAGAAAGAGCATCGGCGACGACGTTTTGGGTGCCGCGAATGTGCTGCACCCTGAATTTAAAGGTCGCAATTTTGACAACCCAGCGACCAATCTTCTCGAGTTGTCGAGGATGGGCCAATAGCCAGGAAAGAGCCTGATTGTCAGTTTCCAGCAGAAATTCGGAATGCTCTAGGAACCTCCGAAACTTATCCATGCCGAAAACGACCGCCAAACACTCCAGCTCATAAATAGAAGATTTCTTTTCCTGAAGGGTCAAAGTCCTAGATGCAAAAGCTATAGGTTGCCGAGCACCGTCGAATTCTTGAGAAAGCACAGCTCCTACAGCACAGGATGAGGAGTCAGTCTGCAAGATGAAGGGCCTACTAAAGTCCGGTATTCGCAGCACAGGAGGTTGGATAATGGCCTCCCTAAGCAGTTGAAAAGCACGTTCTTGATCTTCACCCCAAACGAACTTTGCGTCTTTCCTTCTTAAGGTGTTCAGAGGGGCGGCCACCTCGGCAAAGTCAGGAATAAACCTACGGTAGAAATTAACCATGCCGATGAATCTGGCAACACCCTTGGCATCCTTCGGAGGAGGAAAATCCCGAATGCCTTGGGTCCTGGCAGGATCTATAGATACACCCCTAGACGACACGAGGTGACCAAGAAACGATATTTCAGACTTGGCGTAAGACACCTTCTCCGGATTGACTGTAAGGCCAGCCCTACCCAACCTAACCAAGACCTCCTCAAGATGTTTAACGTGTTCCGTGAAAGACTCACTGTAGACCAGAAGGTCATCAAGATAATTAAAGACATACCTGAACTTCACATCGTGGAAGATGGAGTCAAGCAACCTAGTTAACGTTTGGGCCCCCACAGCTAGCCCCATCGGCACAGATCGGTACTGATACAAATTCCACGGAACACAGAAGGCCGTGAGAGGACGTGATTCCTTCTTCAACGGAATCTGATGATAGGCTTGGTTCAAATCAAATATAGTGAAAAATTTGGCCTTACCGAACCAATCAAAAGCAGAATGGAGATCGGGGAGAGGCACTGAGTCTATTTCAATCTTGGCATTAAGTTTTCTTAGGTCGACCACCATACGATTTTTTTCCATTCGGCTTTGGAACCAAGAACGCTGGACTGGCATACGATGAGTTTGAGGGCTCAATAACTCCTTGATCCAAGAGATCCTTGATGATACCACGCATAACCTCCATCTTTGGAGGAGCCAACTTGTATGGGTGGGAGCGTACTGGCTGAGTGTCAGTCAGACGAATTTCATATTCAATGAGATGGGTAGAACCGAGCTTGGGTGTGAGGACCTCCGGAAATCTTGAGCAAAGCTCACGGAGAACCCCAGCTTGCTCCTCATCCAAGTGACCGAACGGGTCCCCAGGGGCAGAACCTTCCTCACACTCCACCTCCACAACCTGCGGCGTCGATTTGCATTTATCAGAAAAGGGGACTGACACTCGCCGATTGAATTTGAAATAAGACTGGCCCGCCTGAAGATCCAGCACCAAACCAGTCTTTTGAATAAAATCCGCCCCCCAAAAATACAATCCATACTCAGGTCCTGGGCCACAAGGAAGCTCCACACCCATGAAAAAATATTCAACCTTAAACTTGATTGAAGCCTTCTTCGAAATTGGAAGAGGGGAATTAGAAGCAGTCCAGCAAGTTAAAGAAGACTCCTCGGTGTGCTTCACCAAACCTAACCTTGAAATGGCTTCAAAAAGACGGGAAGAGATGAGGCTACAGGCTGACCCGGAATCAACTAGGGCCTTATGCACTGAGTCTCCCACTAAGATATTGATATAAGGGCACACCGAAGATGCTGTCCTAAGCCGTAGGTTTCCCTTTTCTGCTAGGCTCATAGTGTCCAAACTATTAATCAAATTTTTCGCACAGGTACTATTTTTTGGAAATTTTTTCTTAGACCTCGGGGGAACTTCAGAGAAAACCCCCCTTTGATCTAGTTTTTTTGGACCAGTGCGATATCTCCTAGGACACTCCCGACGAGTATGACCTCGTTCACCACAGGCATAGCAGATGGGTGGATGAAGCCCACCAGAGTGATGTGGCCCATCCACGGGATTCTGTACGGCCGTGACAGCCCTGGAGGGCTGGATGGAACGATGATTGTTCCTCTCCGCCCTCTGCCGGTCAGCAAACTGCACGCTGCGCGAAGCAATGCACAGACGGTCCAGTTCAGAAAAGGTGGAAGGGCGACCAGCAAAAACTAGACGGGACCTCTCTTCAGGATTGAGACCCTCAAGAATGGTGGTGACCACAGTACTTTCGGGGATATTGAGCGTTAACACCCTATCAGTGTCCCTCACCTCGGCCACAAACCTTGCCAAACTCTCTCCGTTGCCCTGAGGCCTAAAGAATTTCTCCACACGGAGACGTTCCCTCAACTGACCAGGAACAAAGAAATCCAATGCCTCCCTATGAAAATCATCCAGGGTACCACCCCTCTGGAGAACTCGAACCAGACAGTCACCCAAAGGTGGCCTACAAAACGGAGAGATGACATGCAGGAAGCTCGCTCCCTGAAGACCAGGCAAGTCATGCAGTCGCAGGATCTCAGAAAGAAACCGCAGCAAGGCTTCAGTATCTAGACCATCCACCGTTGGTAGTCGCTGCAGCAACGGGGTAAGTGGGTTCGGAAGCTTGTGATACTGAACAAAGGATCCCGTCACCACAGTCCCCAGTCCTCCAGATCCAGCAGGCATCTGGGTCACAGGCCCCCGGGCCCCGTCCACACCAGACTCCCCCGACGCCACGCCCACATCAAAATCAGCAACAACTGACCCAGGGATCCGGCATTCACCCTTAACAGCCGCAGCAGAGTCAATCGCAGACAAAGTTTTTTCAGGAGCCTTTGCCCCCTCGTCCCTCTCGAGTACAGTCAGCAGGCCGTCAACCAAGGTGATGCGTTCCTCCAACCACTCCTTATCACCAGAACTGGTTAAGCTTGGCTCTAAGTAGCGACAGCCTCATATGTAGATGGGTAAGCCGGGACAAATACCTAGCCCTCTCTCGGCCAGTAGGCGGCGACTCCAACCAGTCCTCCTGACTATTTTCAAAAGTCTCCAACTTAGCCTCCAAAATGGGCCTCTGCTTCTGGAACGTCAAATCTCTAGGCCAGGTCGTGTCCAGTTCCATATTATCACGCAGTTGCTTCCGCATGGACTCGCAGTCGGAACCCGGAGTAAGCCCACGAGCCAACAACTCAAAATGGAGATCCTCCTTCAACAAGTATTCAGGCACCAGAGAGACAGGCATGATAAATAAATAAATGACACAGACTAACAAGTAAACACACACTGACTCGAAGTCAACGACTAACAAAGCAAACAACTAAGGCGACAAGTGAATAACTTAGTGAGACAACACTCTCAGCAGGGTCCCCAGAATTCCTGCCGTCCACGAAAACACGGCAGCGAAACCAAAATACCGCAACAAAACAATACGCCGTACCAGAACAAAACCAGAAAAAAAAACAACGATGACAATGTATAACAAAAACACACAAGTAACAATAATCAGGAAATAAATAGGTTCACACACTTCCTGTCGATCGGCGGAAAAATAGCACAGCGAGACGGCACAGGCGCAGGAAGTCAACTAAACAACTTCAACTCGTGCCTCTCACCACCAGTGGCAAAACAAAAAACCCCGGGCCCGCAGAGGGTAAAAACACGTAACCACGCTCTGCTACCATTTTGTTCCGAGTTAGCGAAAAATAACAGGAGGTCCCGGAAGCGCGCCCCTCCCAAGCTCGGAGCAAATCATAAAAAAAAAACAATCACATGCCACTAGTGGGAAGAGAGACAAAGAGAGACAAGAATTCGAGTAAATGATATATAATTAATGAGGTGGCAACATTTTCATGCAAAATACAATTACTGCAGCACCACGGTGCACCGTGTAACTTAAGAACTAAATAACAACAGATAAAATTCCAATATAGACAATAACATAATAAATAGAAATAAATAACATAATAAATAAATAATATAATATAGAAATTTGATATATAAATAACAATTTCAGGTACGGCAGTAGTAAATCTAAAAATTTTAACAGGTAATTTTTTATGAACTGAGGGGAGGAAAAAGGTTGTAGAAATTTCTAGGCCCACTATTTTTGAAAAGTAATTTTGTTTCAAGTTTGTAGCCGAAAATTAAAAAAATATATATTTAAAGCCAATTTTCGAAGGAGGCGGGGGCTTAGTTGCCTCCACGAATCCGAATTAAAGATGAAATCCTCCCCTTCAGGTCATGTAACTAACTAAATAAATACTGGCTAGGTACTGGCCCTCCTCCAGATCTAACATCTGGCAGCGCTCCCTGCACCCCAGTCCTCGCAAGTTCAGTATAAGAAGTAAAAAAAAACATTTTTGATCCAACCTTGTTCCATAAGAAATGAATGGGAGCACTACACTCCGGTTGGATGGCCGGTCCAATAGCGCTGGCAGGGCGCGGGCATTCAGTTGGCTTCAGTGCTGTGGGCAGACTCGCCGCACCATTCCGTTGACGGCACTCACGGGGACCCTGCCGAAAGTCGGTGAATTAGCCAGCCATGTGGAACGGGACGAGCAGAGAACAGACAGCAACGCAGTAGCTTCTCCGAACGTGTCTGACCGCTCAGAACAGTAGCCGGTGCCGGAGCCGGTGCCGGTGAACAGCTGGTCGGTAAACTAGTCAAGGTCAACCAGCTGACCTCAACCAAACAGTCCAACCAGGCAGAAAAACAATACTTGACGGAGTGACTCCCCCACCGACTGACAAGAGTGGCCGAGGTGGGAAAAATAATAGACAAAAATAAATTGTCCAAACTGAGCCCCGGCTCAATAGTTATGGTCAAATATTAAAAATTATTCTGTAAAAAGAATTAAATCTAAAATATATAATATATATTATATATATATATATATATATATATATATATATATATATATATATATATAGTCTCTTAAGCAGTTCAAAAGAAAACTACAATTATCTTGTACAATATTTCGTTGTATTAACAACTTTTTCAAGTACACAATAATAACACAGAATAAAATAAACAAACAAAGGAAGAAACACCTGATATATTAAACATTCTAAATGTAAATACAATTTTGACATGTACACAAGGTTTGATTAGTTGTTTTTAATTTAACAATAATAACATAATATAATATAATATAATTTTGAATTTAGGTAAATTTGTATCACAATCTAATTATTCAAGTGGAAAACAATAATTTAGCGAATGTTAAGTCCATATGGTTGTTTTGATTTTAATATAAGTTGGTGTGCCAATTCAGTATTCCTTAAATTTAAATCATTTTCGAGAGCTGTTTTCACAAGGAGTAATTTTGCTTATAGCTTTGAGTTTGTAACAATCCTCAAAGCTTTTGTTATGGTGAATAGCGTGTAAGGCTACTGGTTTTTTGTCGTCTTTGTGATTGATAGAAAAACGGTGACCGGTCATTCTTACCCGCAAAGAATTAGAGGTTTGCCCAATGTAGTCCTTGGGACAAATACCTACAGGTTAGCTGGTAAATTGAATTGTTGGAGGTACAGTCCAATTTACCAGCTATTGGATAAGTTTTTTTAGTTACACTACTTTGGAATTGATCGGTCTTATCCATAATTTTGCAAATACCACAACGTGGTTTATTACAAGGTTCACAGCCAAAAGAATAAATTTTCATAATTTTTTCCAACATGAATTTTTGGGCCTTTACAAGCATATTCTTCAAATTTTTAAGGTCCTCTTAAATACTATTCTAGGTGGCCTGGACAATAATTTCTCAGTTAAGGGCGAGTTTTTTTAAAATTTCATAGCCAATTTTCATAACTCTATTGAATTTGTGCAAAACCAGGATAAAATTTTGTTATAAAATTTAGGATCATTTTGGAAGTGATTTTGGAATAGTTGTAGCCTTTTTTGGTTGTCTGAGCTGCCGGTTCAAAAGTTTTGTAGGGTATCCCCTGTTGGAAAGAGCTTTAGTAAGTTTGCTTTTGTAAATTTTAAAATTTTTTAAA